>NC_080045.1:29099645-29117749 GCF_012489685.1 Lotus japonicus | reverse complement strand
GTCTCATTCTCCTTTGGTTCTACCGTACTTATTTCGTACAATTCTCCATTTGAAGTAAGTTTCAGTTGAGGTCTACGAACTTTTCTCACATACAATGGATTAATAACATCGATTTTAAATTTACGTCCTCTCAAAAGCGATATGTTGGCCTCTTTTTCCTTTTTTCCTACCCTAAACCCTAAACCCTAAACCCTAAACACCCACATTTAGTTGAGCTCTACGAACTTGTGATGAGGACAAGGACAAGGACAAGGGTCATGGAGCACTAAAAGGACTTGGAGGACCAATGACTAGGGCAAGGGCTAAAAGGGCCAAGGAAGCACTTCAACAGATGATAGCATTAGCTCTTGAGGAAGGAACCAATGTGCACGAACTTGAGCCCAAATTGGTGAATTTCCTCATGAATATGAAGAGGAAGTCGTCCAAGATCAGCCCAATTAATTGGAGCTGAGTTCGAATTTTATTTCTAGTTTTTTTTTTCAATCCAATAAGTCCCTAATACACCAAGGATGCATTAGCAATTAATGGACCTGAAGTGGAGGCATGTGGGGCGTGAATAAGAAGGCTTAAAGGGAGGAATATTCCAAGTTTGCATCAGCTCTTGATGGCTGAAGTAAAACTCCAAGAATCTCCTTCAATTGAAGTTAATTTCCTATTTTTGTTTAATGTTATGAGAGAAAGTTTAGGGGCTGTTACAAGCTGAGCTTGACCAGCTCATTAGGAGTTTTTATTTGAATTTTCAGCTCAGAATTGGATGTTAAAACTCCATAATTAGTCATTAATTGGAGTTAAGACCATATCTCACCTTTGTAATTCAAAAACAAAGCCAAACTCTTTTAAAAGGGAGGGACGGCCAAGCATGGAGACATGAATGAATAAGATTATTTTTTTCTGAGTTAGTTCAGTTTGTTGAGAGTGATTCTCATATCCCTTGAGTGATTCAAGACCTTGACTTATCAAAGGTTTGCCACCACCTTTGTGTGACGTCTGCACTTCCATATCCATAAAGTTCCATTCCAATTCTGTCCATCTTTTCCTTGCACGAAATTCTTCTTTGTTTTTCCCTTCCAACTCTGATTTCTCAAGTCCTAAAATCATCCTAGACGATCCATCAAGCCCTTGCATCAACTTGGGGCATATCATTTGGTAATCAGAGCTCCGGTTCTAGGATTTTGGTTTCTTTTCTTATCTGGAATTCTGGTTTGCAACTCTTTATCATTTCTTGTTACCTTGATTTTAGTTTTTGTTTCTTTTGGCTGAACCATTGCAAAAGTTAAGCCTTGTTAATTGTTCAGAATCAAAAACAAATTACAAAACGAAAATTCAAAAAAAAAAAAAACGAAAATTCAAAAAAAAAATGGCTGAATGGTTCTTGTTTAATTAGCCAAATTCAATTGTTCAAGGTAATTTTGTTGGTAGCATTCCAATTTATTTTCTTCTTTCTGTTTGTTCTTGAATTCTTCTTTAGTCTCTAAATATTTTGAGTCCTTTCCATTTCTGTGGTGATTTGTCTTGTCTTCTTTTGTTTCATATTCTAAAGTCTATTCTAATCTGTGTGACTCTACACAAATTTGGTGGCATAATTCTTTGTGTGTCTTAACTTTGATTTACTCAAGAGATTGTGAGAATTTTTGAGTGGAAAAAGGCAAGAGTGCACATCATAGAAAAGCCAATTTGAAGGAAACACGAGAGAAGTGAGGTAAACACTAACATTTGTTTGTTCTACTTGAATCTTTTCATTTGTCAAAGATGTCAGGAGAAGAGGAGGAGCAACCAGCAGTGCGACTCTCGACCATCGAAATGCGGGCTCTTACACAACATCTGGAAAACTTAATGAGGAGTCAAACTGAAGAGATCCACGAAAGGCTGGATCAAATGGAGAACCGGAACAATAGTGACAGTGAAGGCGGGAGGCCACGACGAATTCATGAAAATCCTAGACCTGCTCGGATTGAAGGAGTCAAATTCCAAATTCCTCCTTTTAAGGGAAAGAGTGATCCAGAGGCATACTTGGAGTGGGAACTCAAAATAGAGCATGTCTTTGCTTGCAACAACTATGAGGAGGACCAAAAGGTGAAACTTGCAGCTGCTCACTTTTCAGACTATGCTCTTGTTTGGTGGAATAAGTTTGCAAAAGAGAGATTGAGAAATGAGGAGCCAGCGGTGGAAACATGGGCTGAAATGAAACGAATCATGAGGAAAAGATATGTCCCTTCAAGCCATGCTAGGGATGTAAAATTTAAACTTCAAAAACTTACCCAAGGCAGCAAGAGTGTTGAGGTGCTTATGTTGCAAGCCAATCTTGAGGAGGATGAAGAGGTAACCATGATTCGATTTATTAATGGTTTATCTAATGATGTTAGAGATATTGTAGAACTTCAGGAATATGTAGACATGGAGGAATTGCTGCACAAGGCCACTAAAGTTGAGCAACAACTCAAAAGGAAAGGGCTTGCAAGGAAGAGTTCTACCAATTCCAATTCATCTTGGAGAGACAGAATGAAGAATGAAGGGCCGAGCACCCTTAGCAAACCAGCCACCAAACCACAAGCTTCAGCTTCTTCAAAACCTCTTGAACAACCATCCAAAAAGAGCAAAGAGGTCAAGTGCTTCAAATGCCAAGGTATGGGACATTATGCTTATGAATGTGCCTCCAAAAAGACCATGATTCTTAAGGATGATGGAGACTACACCAGTGAGTCCGAAGGAGAACAAAGTGAAGAAGAAGAGGAGGCAGCCATGAATGGTGAACTGTTGATGATCCGAAGAATGCTTGGTAGCCAACAAAAGCCAAAGAAAGAAAGCCAAAGAGAGAATATCTTTCACACAAGATGTTCTGTCAATGGGCAGATTTGCTTGATGATTGTTGATGGCGGGAGCTGTACTAATGTGGCTAGTGAAAGAATGGTGGAGAAGCTGAACCTGGTCACAAAACCACATCCTTGGCCATACAAACTTCAATGGCTCAGCCACTATGGAGAAATACAAGTAAGTAAGCAAGTTGAAGTTGACTTTTCCATTGGCAAATACAGGGATAAGGTTCTTTGTGATGTTGTTCCCATGGAGGCTAGTCACATACTGTTGGGAAGACCATGGCAATATGACACCAACTCTGATCATAATGGCAGCACCAACAAGATCTCATTCCAACATCATGGCCAGAAAATTACGCTCAAACCTTTGAGCCCTAGGGAGGTGCGTGAGGATCAAAAGAAAATGAGAGAAAAGATTGAACAAGAGAGAAAAGAAAAGAGTGAGACACTTGAGAGAGAGCAAAAAGAAAAGAGTGAAATACTTGAGAGAAAAGAAATTTGTTTGATCAAAAAGAGAGAGGTGAAAAGGATGATAGCTTCAAAACAGATCCTATACTTGATGTTTTGCAAAAATCAGATTTTGAACACTAACACTTTTGAAAATTTTGAACTGTCTTCTAGTGTTAAATCTCTTTTGCAGGATTATGAGGATGTGTTTCCAACAAGTGTTCCAAGTGGTCTACCACCACTGAGAGGAATTGAGCATCAAATTGATCTCATTCCGGGAGCTTCTTTGCCTAATAGGCCAGCATATAGAAGCAACCCACAAGAAACCACTGAAATTCAAAGACAAGTGGAAGAACTCTTGAACAAAGGGTGGGTAAGAAATAGCATGAGTCCTTGTGCTGTACCGGTGATTTTGGTACCAAAGAAAGATGGGACTTGGAGAATGTGCTCTGATTGTAGAGCCTTGAATAACATCACCATTAAGTATAGGCACCCTATTCCTAGACTTGATGATTTGCTTGATGAATTGCATGGAGCATGTTATTTTTCTAAAATTGATTTGAAAAGTGGTTACAATCAGATAAGGATTAAAGAAGGGGATGAATGGAAAACTGCTTTCAAAACTAAATATGGTTTGTATGAATGGTTGGTTATGCCTTTTGGTTTAACTAATGCACCTAGTACTTTTATGAGACTAATGAACCATGTTTTGAGGGAATTCATTGGGAAATTTGTGGTTGTGTACTTTGATGATATTTTGGTCTATAGCACTACTCTTGAGCTGCATGTTGAGCACTTAAGATCTGTCTTGAGTATGCTTAGAAAGGAACAATTGTTTGCCAATCTTGAGAAATGCACTTTTTGCACTGACCATGTTGTGTTTCTTGGTTTTGTTGTGAGTTCGAAAGGAGTGCAGGTTGATGAGGAAAAGATCAAAGCCATTCAAGAGTGGCCCACTCCTAAATCCGTGGGTGATGTAAGAAGTTTTCATGGCTTGGCCAGTTTCTACAGGAGGTTTGTTAAGGACTTTAGTACCTTGGCAGCACCCCTAAATGAAGTGGTGAAAAAGAATGTGGGTTTTCATTGGGGAAAGAATCAAGAAGAGGCCTTTGCTGCCCTAAAGCATAAGCTTACCCATGCACCTATACTTGCTTTACCTAACTTTGCTAAATCTTTTGAACTTGAATGTGATGCTTCAAATGTAGGTATTGGTGCTGTGTTGCATCAAGAAGGCCACCCAATTGCTTATTTTAGTGAAAAGTTAAGCGGAGCTGCCCTTAACTATTCTACTTATGATAAGGAATTGTATGCTTTGGTGAGAGCTTTGAAGACTTGGCAGCATTATCTTTTGCCCAAGGAATTCGTGATTCATAGTGATCATGAGTCGCTGAAATACTTGAAGGGGCAAGGTAAGTTGAACAAAAGACATGCCAAATGGGTTGAATTTTTGGAACAATTTCCCTATGTCATAAAACACAAAAAAGGGAAAAGTAACATTGTGGCTGATGCTTTATCCAGGAGACACGTGTTGCTTTCCATGTTAGAGACTAAATTGCTAGGACTTGAACATGTGAAAGAAATGTATGAAAAAGATGATAACTTTGCTGAAATTTTTGTGGCTTGTGAGAAAGTTTCTCAAAATGGATTTTATAGGCACAATGGATTTTTATTTAAGGAAAACAGGTTGTGTGTGCCTAAAAGTTCCATTAGAGAACTGCTTGTTAAAGAATCCCATGCTGGGGGATTAATGGGTCATTTTGGAGTCCAAAAGACTCTAGAAACTTTACAGGAACATTTCTATTGGCCCAAAATGAAACATGATGTGATCAAGTTTTGTGAACATTGCATTGTTTGCAAGAAGGCTAAGTCTAAGGTGATGCCACATGGTTTGTATACTTCTTTGCCAATCCCTGAATACCCTTGGGTTGACTTGTCTATGGACTTTGTTTTAGGCCTCCCTAGAACAAAGAATGGTAAGGATTCCATTTTTGTGGTTGTTGATAGGTTTTCAAAAATGGCTCACTTTATTCCTTGCAGGAAAGCTGATGATGCTTGTCACGTTGCTGATTTGTTCTTTAAAGAAGTTGTAAGACTTCATGGGATGCCTAGAAGCATAGTTAGTGATAGGGACACCAAGTTCCTAAGTCACTTCTGGAGGACTTTATGGGGGAAGTTAGGCACTAAACTTTTGTTCTCTACCACTTGTCACCCACAAACTGATGGGCAAACTGAGGTGGTTAATAGGACCCTAGGCACCTTGCTTAGGACTGTCCTTAAGGCCAATTTAAAGGCTTGGGAGGCGTGTTTGCCTCATGTTGAATTTGCTTACAATAGGGCTGTCCATAGCACTACAATTTGCTCTCCATTTGAAGTAGTGTATGGATTTAACCCTTTGACTCCTCTTGATTTGTTGCCTATGCCTAACATTTCTGTTTTCAATCACAAGGAAGGACAGGGCAAAGCTGAATATGTCAAGAAGATGCATGAGCGTGTGAAGGCTCAAATTGAGAGAAAGAATGAGAGTTATGCTAGGAAGGCTAACAAGGGAAGAAAGGAGGTGGTGTTCCAACCCGGAGATTGGGTTTGGGTGCACATGAGGAAGGAAAGGTTTCCAGAACAAAGGAAATCCAAACTCCAACCTAGAGGGGATGGACCTTTTCAAGTGCTTGAGAGAATCAATAACAATGCCTACAAAATAGAGCTTCCAGGTGAGTATAACATCAGCTCAACCTTTAATGTCTCTGATTTATCTCTCTTCGATGCAGATGGAGGAGAATTTGATTTGAGGTCAAATCCTTTTCAAGAGGGAGGGAATGATGAGGACAAGGACAAGGACAAGGGTCATGGAGCACTAAAAGGACTTGGAGGACCAATGACTAGGGCAAGGGCTAAAAGGGCCAAGGAAGCACTTCAACAGATGATAGCATTAGCTCTTGAGGAAGGAACCAATGTGCACGAACTTGAGCCCAAATTGGTGAATTTCCTCATGAAATATGAAGAGGAAGTCGTCCAAGATCAGCCCAATTAATTGGAGCTGAGTTCGAATTTTATTTCTAGTTTTTTTTTTCAATCCAATAAGTCCCTAATACACCAAGGATGCATTAGCAATTAATGGACCTGAAGTGGAGGCATGTGGGGCGTGAATAAGAAGGCTTAAAGGGAGGAATATTCCAAGTTTGCATCAGCTCTTGATGGCTGAAGTAAAACTCCAAGAATCTCCTTCAATTGAAGTTAATTTCCTATTTTTGTTTAATGTTATGAGAGAAAGTTTAGGGGCTGTTACAAGCTGAGCTTGACCAGCTCATTAGGAGTTTTTATTTGAATTTTCAGCTCAGAATTGGATGTTAAAACTCCATAATTAGTCATTAATTGGAGTTAAGACCATATCTCACCTTTGTAATTCAAAAACAAAGCCAAACTCTTTTAAAAGGGAGGGACGGCCAAGCATGGAGACATGAATGAATAAGATTATTTTTTTCTGAGTTAGTTCAGTTTGTTGAGAGTGATTCTCATATCCCTTGAGTGATTCAAGACCTTGACTTATCAAAGGTTTGCCACCACCTTTGTGTGACGTCTGCACTTCCATATCCATAAAGTTCCATTCCAATTCTGTCCATCTTTTCCTTGCACGAAATTCTTCTTTGTTTTTCCCTTCCAACTCTGATTTCTCAAGTCCTAAAATCATCCTAGACGATCCATCAAGCCCTTGCATCAACTTGGGGCATATCAACTTGCATCACATTAAGTGGACCAATATCATGAGCTAACTTTTTGACGTACAACAAGACACTTTTTGTCATTAAAAAGTAATTTCTCAACTCAATAGCTATATGTTGGTCTCATTCTCCTTTGGTTCTACCGTACTTATTTCGTTACTATTCTCCATTTGTAGAAAGTTTCTGTTGAGCTCTACGAACTCGTCTCACATACAATGGATTAATAACATCGATTTTAAATTTATGTCCTCTCAAAAGATATGTTGGCCGCTTTATCCTTTTGTCCTACTTTTAAACCTAAACCCTAAACCCTAAACACCCACATTTAATTGAGCTCTACGAACTTGCATCACATTAAGTGGAGCAATATCATGAGCTAACTTTTTGTGGTACAACAAGACACTTTTTGTCAATAAAAATAATTTCTCCACTCAAAAGCTATATGTTGGTCTCATTCTCCTTTGGTTCTACCGTACTTATTTCGTTACAATTCTCCATTTGAAGTAAGTTTCAGTTGAGCTCTACGAACTTGTCTCACATACAATGGATTAATAACATCGATTTTAAATTCATGTCCTCTCAAAAGATATGTTGGCCGCTTTATCCTTTTGTCCTACTTTTAAACCTAAACCCTAAACCCTAAACACCCACATTTAATTGAGCTCTACGAACTTGCATCACATTCGGTGGAGCAATATAATGAGCTAACTTATTGTGGTACAACAAGACACTTTTTGTCATTAAAAAGTAATTTCTCCACTCAATAGCTATATGTTGGTCTCATTCTCCTTTGGTTCTACCGTACTTATTTCGTTACAATTCTCCATTTGAAGTAAGTTTCAGTTGAGCTCTACGAACTCGTCTCACATACAATGGATTAATAACATCGATTTTAAATTTATGTCCTCTCAAAAGATATGTTGGCCTCTTTATCCTTTTGTCTTACTTTTAAACCTAAACCCTAAGCCCTAAACACCCACATTTAATTGAGCTCTACGAACTTGCATCACATTAAGTGGAGCAATATCATGAGCTAACTTTTTGTGGTGTACAAGACACTTTTTATCATTACAAAGTAATTTCTCCACTCAAAAGCTATATGTTGGTCTCATTCTCCTTTGGTTCTACCGTACTTATTTCGTACAATTCTCCATTTGAAGTAAGTTTCAGTTGAGGTCTACGAACTTTTCTCACATACAATGGATTAATAACATCGATTTTAAATTTACGTCCTCTCAAAAGCGATATGTTGGCCTCTTTTTCCTTTTTTCCTACCCTAAACCCTAAACCCTAAACCCTAAACACCCACATTTAGTTGAGCTCTACGAACTTGCATCACATTAAGTGGAGCAATATCATGAGCTAACTTTTTGAGGTACAACAAGACACTTTTTGTCATTAAAAAGTAATTTCTCAACTCAATAGCTATATGTTGGTCTCATTCTCCTTTGGTTCTACCGTACTTATTTCGTTACTATTCTCCATTTGTAGAAAGTTTCTGTTGAGCTCTACGAACTCGTCTCACATACAATGGATTAATAACATCGATTTTAAATTTATGTCCTCTCAAAAGATATGTTGGCCGCTTTATCCTTTTGTCCTACATTTAAACCTAAACCCTAAACCCTAAACACCCACATTTAATTGAGCTCTACGAACTTGCATCACATTCGGTGGAGCAATATAATGAGCTAACTTATTGTGGTACAACAAGACACTTTTTGTCATTAAAAAGTAATTTTTCCACTCAAAAGCTATATGTTGGTTCAATTCTCATTTGGTTCTACCGTACTTATTTCGTTACAATTCTCCATTTGAAGTAAGTTTCAGTTGAGCTCTACGAACTCGTCTCACATACAATGGATTAATAACATCGATTTTAAATTTATGTCCTCTCAAAAGATATGTTGGCCTCTTTTTCCTTTTGTCCTACCCTAAACCCTAAACCCTAAACCCTAAACACCCACATTTAGTTTAGCTCTACGAACTTGCATCATATTCGGTGGAGAAATATCATGAGCTTAAACTAATTGTTATACAACAAGACACTTTTTGTCATTAAAAAGTAATTTCTCCACTCAAAAGCTATATGTTGGCCTCATTCTCCTTTGGTTCTACCCTACTTATTTCGATACAATTCTCCATTTGAAGAAAGTTTCAGTTGAGCTCTACGAACTCGTCTCACATACAATGGATTTAATAACATCGATTTTAAATTTATGTCCTCTCAAAAGATATGTTGGCCGCTTTATCCTTTTGTCCTACTTTTAAACCTAAACCCTAAACCCTAAACACCCACATTTAATTGAGCTCTACGAACTTGCATCACATTAAGTGGAGCAATATCATGAGCTAACTTTTTGTGGTACAACAAGACACTTTTTGTCATTAAAAAGTAATTTCTCCACTCAAAAGCTATATGTTGGCCTCATTCTCCTTTGCTTCTACCCTACTTATTTCGTTAAAATTCTCAATTTGTAGTAAGTCTCAGTTGAGCTCTACGAACTCGTCTCACATACAATGGATTAATAACATAGATTTTAAATTTATGTCCTCTCAAAAGCTATATGTTGGCCTCTTTATCCTTTTGTCCTACCTTTAAACCTAAACCCAAAACCCTAAACCCTAAACACCCACATTTAATTGAGCTCTACGAACTTGCATCACATTTGGTGGAGCAATATCATGAGCTAACTTATTGTGGTACGACAAGACACTTTTTGTCATTAAAAAGTAATTTCTCCACTCAAAAGCTATATGTTGGCCTCATTCTCCTTTGGTTCTACCCTACTTATTTCGATACAATTCTCCATTTGAAGAAAGTTTCAGTTGAGCTCTACGAACTCGTCTCACATACAATGGATTTAATAACATCGATTTTAAATTTATGTCCTCTCAAAAGATATGTTGGCCGCTTTATCCTTTTGTCCTACTTTTAAACCTAAACCTTAAACCCTAAACACCCACATTTAATTGAGCTCTACGAACTTGCATCACATTAAGTGGAGCAATATCATGAGCTAACTTTTTATGGTACAACAAGACACTTTTTGTCATTAAAAAGTAATTTCTCCACTCAAAAGCTATATGTTGGCCTCATTCTCCTTTGGTTCTACCCTACTTATTTCGTAAAATTCTCAATTTGTAGTAAGTCTCAGTTGAGCTCTACGAACTCGTCTCACATACAATGGATTAATAACATAGATTTTAAATTTATATCCTCTCAAAAGCTATATGTTGGCCTCTTTATCCTTTTGTCCTACCTTTAAACCTAAACCCTAAACACCCACATTTAATTGAGCTCTACGAACTTGCATCACATTTGGTGGAGCAATATCATGAGCTAACTTATTGTGGTACAACAAGACACTTTTTGTCATTAAAAAGTAAGTTCTCCACTCAAAAGCTATATGCTGGTCTCATTCTCCTTTGGTTCTGTGCCGTACTTATTTCGTTACAATTCTCCATTTGAAGTAAGTTTCAGTTGAGCTCTACGAACTCGTCTCACATACAATGGATTAATAACATCGATTTTAAATTTATGTCCTCTCAAAAGCTATATGTTGGCCTCTTTATCCTTTTGTTCTACCTTTAAACCTAAACCCTAAACCCTAAACCCTAAACACCCACATTTAATTGAGCTCTACGAACTTGCATGGCATTCGGTGGAGCAATATCATGAGTTAACTTATTGTGGTACAACAAGACACTTTTTGTCATTAAAAAGTAATTTCTCCACTCAAAAGCTATATGTTGGTCTCATTCTCCTTTGGTTCTACCGTACTTATTTCGTTACAATTCTCCATTTGAAGTAAGTTTCAGTTGAGCTCTACGAACTCGTCTCACATACAATGGATTAATAACATCGATTTTAAATTTATGTCCTATCAAAAGATATGTTGGTCGCTTTATCCTTTTGTCCTACTTTTAAACCTAAACCCTAAACCCTAAACACCCACATTTAATTGAGCTCTACGAACTTGCATCACATTCGGTGGAGCAATATCATGAGCTAACTTTTTGTGGTACAACAAGACACTTTTTGTCATTAAAAAGTAATTTTTCCACTCAAAAGCTATATGTTGGTCTCATTCTCCTTTGGTTCTACCGTACTTATTTCGTTACAATTCTCCATTTGAAGTAAGTTTCAGTTGAGCTCTACGAACTCGTCTCACATACAATGGATTAATAACATCGATTTTAAATTTATGTCCTATCAAAAGATATGTTGGCCTCTTTTTCCTTTTGTCCTACCCTAAACCCTAAACCCTAAACCCTAAACACCCACATTTAGTTTAGCTCTACGAACTTGCATCACATTCGGTGGAGAAATATCATGAGCTTAAACTAATTGTTATACAACAAGACACTTTTTGTCATTAAAAAGTAATTTCTCCACTCAAAAGCTATATGTTGGCCTCATTCTCCTTTGGTTCTACCCTACTTATTTCGATACAATTCTCCATTTGAAGAAAGTTTCAGTTGAGCTCTACGAACTCGTCTCACATACAAGGGATTTATAACATCGATTTTAAATTTATGTCCTCTCAAAAGATATGTTGGCCGCTTTATCCTTTTGTCCTACTTTTAAACCTAAACCCTAAACCCTAAACACCCACATTTAATTGAGCTCTACGAACTTGCATCACATTAAGTGGAGCAATATCATGAGCTAACTTTTTGTGGTACAACAAGACACTTTTTGTCATTAAAAAGTAATTTCTCCACTCAAAAGCTATATGTTGGCCTCATTCTCCTTTGGTTCTACCCTACTTATTTCGTTAAAATTCTCAATTAGTAGTAAGTCTCAGTTGAGCTCTACGAACTCGTCTCACATACAATGGATTAATAACATAGATTTTAAATTTATGTCCTCTCAAAAGCTATATGTTGGCCTCTTTATCCTTTTGTACTACCTTTAAACCTAAACCCTAAACCCTAAACCCTAAACACCCACATTTAATTGAGCTCTACGAACTTGCATCACATTTGGTGGAGCAATATCATGAGCTAACTTATTGTGGTACAACAAGACACTTTTTGTCATTAAAAAGTAAGTTCTCCACTCAAAAGCTATATGCTGGTCTCATTCTCCTTTGGTTCTGTGCCGTACTTATTTCGTTACAATTCTCCATTTGAAGTAAGTTTCAGTTGAGCTCTACGAACTCGTCTCACATACAATGGATTAATAACATCGATTTTAAATTTATGTCCTCTCAAAAGCTATATGTTGGCCTCTTTATCCTTTTGTTCTACCTTTTAACCTAAACCCGAAACCCTAAAACCTAAACACCCACATTTAATTGAGCTCTACGAACTTGCATGACATTCGGTGGAGCAATATCATGAGTTAACTTATTGTGGTACAACAAGACACTTTTTGTCATTAAAAAGTAATTTCTCCACTCAAAAGCTATATGTTGGTCTCATTCTCCTTTGGTTCTACCGTACTTATTTCGTTACAATTCTCCATTTGAAGTAAGTTTCAGTTGAGCTCTACGAACTCGTCTCACATACAATGGATTAATAACATCGATTTTAAATTTATGTCCTATCAAAAGATATGTTGGTCGCTTTATCCTTTTGTCCTACTTTTAAACCTAAACCCTAAACCCTAAACACCCACATTTAATTGAGCTCTACGAACTTGCATCACATTCGGTGGAGCAATATCATGAGCTAACTTTTTGTGGTACAACAAGAAACTTTTTGTCATTAAAAAGTAATTTCTCCACTCAATAGCTATATGTTGGTCTCATTCTCCTTTGGTTCTACCGTACTCATTTCGTTAAAATTCTCCATTTGAAGTAAGTTTCAGTTGAGCTCTACGAACTCGTCTCACATACAATAGATTAATAACATTGATTTTAAATTTATGTCCGCTCAAAAGCTATATGTTGGCCTCTTTTTCCTTTTGTTCCTACCTTTAAACCTAAACCCTAAACCCTAAACCCTAAACACCCACATTTAATTGAGCTCTACGAACTTGCATCACATTCGGTGGAGCAATATAATGAGCTAACTTATTGTGGTACAACAAGACACTTTTTGTCATTAAAAAGTAATTTCTCCACTCAATAGCTATATGTTGGTCTCATTCTCCTTTGGTTCTACCCTACTTATTTCGTTACAATTCTCCATTTGAAGTAAGTTTCAGTTGAGCTCTACGAACTCGTCTCACATACAATGGATTAATAACATCGATTTTAAACTTATATCCTCTCAAAAGCTATAATTTGGCCTCTTTTTCCTTTTGTTCTACCTTTAACCCTAAACCCTAAACCCTAAACCCTAAACCCTAAACACCCACATTTAATTGAGATCTACGAACTTGCATCACATTCGGTGGAGCAATATAATGAGCTAACTTATTGTGGTACTACAAGACACTTTTTGTCATTAAAAAGTAATTTCTCCACTCAATAGCTATATGTTGATCTCATTCTCCTTTGCTTCTACCGTACTTATTTCGTTACAATTCTCCATTCGAAGTAAGTTTCAGTTGAGCTCTACGAACTCGTCTCACATACAATGGATTAATAACATCGATTTTAAATTTATGTCCTCTCAAAAGATATGTTGGCCTCTTTATCCTTTTGTCCTACTTTTAAACCTAAACCCTAAACCCTAAACCCTAAACACCCGCATTTAATTGAGCTCTACGACTTGCATGACATTCGGTGGAGCAATATCATGAGTTAACTTATTGTGGTACAACAAGACACTTTTTGTCATTAAAAAGTAATTTCTCCACTCAAAAGCTATATGTTGGTCTCATTCTCCTTTGGTTCTACCGTACTTATTTCGTTACAATTCTCCATTTGAAGTAAGTTTCAGTTGAGCTCTACGAACTTGTCTCACATACAATGGATTAATAACATCGATTTTAAATTCATGTCCTCTCAAAAGATATGTTTGCCGCTTTATCCTTTTGTCCAACTTTTAAACCTAAACCCTAAACCCTAAACACCCACATTTAATTGAGCTCTACGAACTTGCATCACATTCGGTGGAGCAATATAATGAGCTAACTTATTGTGGTACAACAAGACACTTTTTGTCATTAAAAAGTAATTTCTCCACTCAATAGCTATATGTTGGTCTCATTCTCCTTTGGTTCTACCGTACTTATTTCGTTACAATTCTCCATTTGAAGTAAGTTTCAGTTGAGCTCTACGAACTCGTCTCACATACAATGGATTAATAACATCGATTTTAAATTTATGTCCTCTCAAAAGATATGTTGGCCTCTTTATCCTTTTGTCTTACTTTTAAACCTAAACCCTAAGCCCTAAACACCCACATTTAATTGAGCTCTACGAACTTGCATCACATTAAGTGGAGCAATATCATGAGCTAACTTTTTGTGGTGTACAAGACACTTTTTATCATTACAAAGTAATTTCTCCACTCAAAAGTTATATGTTGGTCTCATTCTCCTTTGGTTCTACCGTACTTATTTCGTTACAATTCTCCATTTGAAGTAAGTTTCAGTTGAGCTCTACGAACTCGTCTCACATACAATAGATTAATAATATTGATTTTAAATTTATGTCCTCTCAGAAGCTATATGTTGGCCTCTTTTTCCTTTTGTCCTACCTTTAAACCTAAACCCTAAACCCTAAACCCTAAACACCCACATTTAATTGAGCTCTACGAACTTGCATCACATTCGGTGGAGCAATATAATGAGCTAACTTATTGTGGTACAACAAGACACTTTTTGTCATTAAAAAGTAATTTCTCCACTCAATAGCTATATGTTGGTCTCATTCTCCTTTGGTTCTACCGTACTTATTTCGTTACAATTCTCCATTTGAAGTAAGTTTCAGTTGAGCTCTACGAACTCGTCTCACATACAATGGATTAATAACATCGATTTTAAATTTATGTCCTCTCAAAAGATATGTTGGCCTCTTTATCCTTTTGTCTTACTTTTAAACCTAAACCCTAAGCCCTAAACACCCACATTTAATTGAGCTCTACGAACTTGCATCACATTAAGTGGAGAAATATCATGAGATAACTTTTTGTGGTACAACAAGACACTTTTTGTCAATAAAAAGTAATTTCTCCACTCAAAAGTTATATGTTGGTCTCATTCTCCTTTGGTTCTACCGTACTTATTTCGTTACAATTCTCCATTTGAAGTAAGTTTCAGTTGAGCTCTACGAACTCGTCTCACATACAATAGATTAATAATATTGATTTTAAATTTATGTCCTCTCAGAAGCTATATGTTGGCCTCTTTTTCCTTTTGTCCTACCTTTAAACCTAAACCCTAAACCCTAAACCCTAAACACCCACATTTAATTGAGCTCTACGAACTTGCATCACATTCGGTGGAGCAATATAATGAGCTAACTTATTGTGGTACAACAAGACACTTTTTGTCATTAAAAAGTAATTTCTCCACTCAAAAGCTATATGTTGGTCTCATTCTCCTTTGGTTCTACCGTACTTATTTCGTTACAATTCTCCATTTGAAGTAAGTTTCAGTTGAGCTCTACGAACTCGTCTCACATACAATGGATTAATAACATCGATTTTAAATTTATGTCCTCTCAAAAGATATGTTGGCCTCTTTATCCTTTTGTCCTACCCTAACCCCTAAACCCTAAACCCTAAACACCCACATTTAGTTTAGCTCTACGAACTTGCATCACATTCGGTGGAGAAATATCATGAGCTTAAACTAATTGTTGTACAACAAGACACTTTTGGTCATTAGAGAGTAATTTCTCCACTCAAAAGCTATATGTTGGCCTCATTCTCCTTTGGTTCTACCCTACTTATTTCGTTACAATTCTCCATTTGAAGTAAGTTTCAGTTGAGCTCTACGAACTTGTCTCACATGCAATGGATTAATAACATCGATTTTAAATTTATGTCCTCTCAAAAGCTATAATTTGTCGTCTTTTCCTTTGTTAAACCTAAACCCTAAACCCTAAACCCTAAACACCCACATTTAATTGAGCTCTACGAACTTGCATCACATTAAGTGGAGCAATATCATGAGCTAACTTTTTGTGGTACAACAAGACACTTTTTGTCAATAAAAAGTAATTTCTCCACTCAAAAGCTATATGTTGGTCTCATTCTCCTTTGGTTCTACCGTACTTATTTCGTTACAATTCTCCATTTGAAGTAAGTTTCAGTTGAGCTCTACGAACTCGTCTCACATACAATGGATTAATAACATCGATTTTAAATTTATGTCCTCTCAAAAGATATGTTGGCCTCTTTATCCTTTTGTCCTACCCTAACCCCTAAACCCTAAACCCTAAACACCCACATTTAGTTTAGCTCTACGAACTTGCATCACATTCGGTGGAGAAATATCATGAGCTTAAACTAATTGTTGTACAACAAGACACTTTTGGTCATTAGAGAGTAATTTCTCCACTCAAAAGCTATATGTTGGCCTCATTCTCCTTTGGTTCTACCCTACTTATTTCGTTACAATTCTCCATTTGAAGTAAGTTTCAGTTGAGCTCTACGAACTTGTCTCACATGCAATGGATTAATAACATCGATTTTAAATTTATGTCCTCTCAAAAGCTATAATTTGTCGTCTTTTCCTTTTGTTAAACCTAAACCCTAAACCCTAAACCCTAAACACCCACATTTAATTGAGCTCTACGAACTTGCATCACATTAAGTGGAGCAATATCATGAGCTAACTTTTTGTGGTACAACAAGACACTTTTTGTCAATAAAAAGTAATTTCTCCACTCAAAAGCTATATGTTGGTCTCATTCTCCTTTGGTTCTACCGTACTTATTTCGTTACAATTCTCCATTTGAAGTAAGTTTCAGTTGAGCTCTACGAACTCGTCTCACATACAATAGATTAATAACATTGATTTTAAATTTATGTCCTCTCAAAAGCTATATGTTGGCCTCTTATTCCTTTTGTCCTACCATTAAACCTAACCCTAACCCTAAACCCTAAACACCCACATTTAATTGAGCTCTACGAACTTGCATCACATTCGGTGGAGCAATATAATGAGCTAACTTATTGTGGTACAAAAAGACACTTTTTGTCATTAAAAGTAATTTCTCCACTCAAAAGCTATATGTTGGTTCATTCTCCTTTGGTTCTACCGTACTTATTTCGTTACAATTCTCCATTTGAAGTAAGTTTCAGTTGAGCTCTACGAACTCGTCTCACATACAATGGATTAATAACATCGATTTTAAATTTATGTCCTCTCAAAAGATATGTTGGCCTCTTTATCCTTTTGTCCTACCCTAACCCCTAAACCCTAAACCCTAAACACCCACATTTAGTTTAGCTCTACGAGCTTGCATCACATTCGGTGGAGAAATATCATGAGCTTAAACTAATTGTTGTACAACAAGACACTTTTGGTCATTAGAGAGTAATTTCTCCACTCAAAAGCTATATGTTGGCCTCATTCTCCTTTGGTTCTACCCTACTTATTTCGTTACAATTCTCCATTTGAAGTAAGTTTCAGTTGAGCTCTACGAACTTGTCTCACATGCAATGGATTAATAACATCGATTTTAAATTATGTCCTCTCAAAAGCTATAATTTGTCGTCTTTTCCCTTTTGTTAAACCTAAACCCTAAACCCTAAACACCCACATTTAATTGAGCTCTACGAACTTGCATCACATTAAGTGGAGCAATATCATGAGCTAACTTTTTGTGGTACAACAAGACACTTTTTGTCATAAAGTAATTTCTCCACTCAAAAGCTAATGTTGGTCCTCATTCTCCTTTGGTTCTACCGTACTTATTTCGTTACAATTCTCCATTTGAAGTAAGTTTCAGTTGAGCTCTACGAACTCGTCTCACATACAATGGATTAATAACATCGATTTTAAATTTATGTCCTTCTCAAAGATATGTTGGCCTCTTTATCCTTTTGTCCTACCCTAACCCCTAAACCCTAAAACCCTAAACACCCCACATTTAGTTAGCTCTACGAACTTGCATCACATTCGGTGGGAGAAATATCATGAGCTAAACTAATTGTTGTACAACAAGACACTTTTGGTCATTAGAGAGTAATTTCTCCACTCAAAAGCTATATGTTGGCCTCATTCTCCTTTGGTTCAACCCTACTTATTTCGTTACAATTCTCCATTTGAAGTAAG
>NC_080045.1:29066026-29099545 GCF_012489685.1 Lotus japonicus | reverse complement strand
AATGACAAAAGTGTCTTGTTGTACAACAATAGTTTAAGCTCATGATATTTCTCCACCGAATGTGATGCAAGTTCGTAGAGCTAAACTAAATGTGGGTGTTTAGGGTTTAGGGTTTAGGGTTAGGGTAGGACAAAAGGAAAAAGAGGCCAACATATAGCTTTTGAGAGGACATAAATTTAAAATCGATGTTATTAATCCATTGTATGTGAGACGAGTTCGTAGAGCTCAACTGAAACTTACTTCAAATGGAGATTGTAACGAAATAAGTACGGTAGAACCAAAGGAGAATGAGACCAACATATAGCTTTTGAGTGGAGAAAATTACTTTTTAATGACAAAAAGTGTCTTGTTGTACCACAAAAAGTTAGCTCATGATATTGCTCCACTTAATGTGATGCAAGTTCGTAGAGCTCAATTAAATGTGGGTGTTTAGGGTTTAGGGTTTAGGTTTAAAAGTAAGACAAAAGGATAAAGAGGCCAACATATCTTTTGAGAGGACATAAATTTAAAATCGATGTTATTAATCCATTGTATGTGAGACGAGTTCGTAGAGCTCAACTGAAACTTACTTCAAATGGAGAATTGTAACGAAATAAGTACGGTAGAACCAAAGGAGAATGAGACCAACATATAGCTATTGAGTGGAGAAATTACTTTTTAATGACAAAAAGTGTCTTTTGTACCACAAAAGTTAGCTCATTATATTGCTCCACCGAATGTGATGCAAGTTCGTAGAGCTCAATTAAATGTGGGTGTTTAGGGTTTAGGGTTTAGGTTTAAAGGTAGGACAAAAGGAAAAGAGGCCAACATATAGCTTTTGAGAGGACATAAATTTAAAATCATGTTATTAATCCATTGTATGTGAGACGAGTTCGTAGAGCTCAACTGAAACTTACTTCAAATGGAGAATTGTAACGAAATAAGTACGGTAGAACCAAAGGAGAATGAGACCAACATATAGCTTTTGAGTGGAGAAATTACTTTTTAATGACAAAAAGTGTCTTGTTGTACCACAAAAAGTTAGCTCATGATATTGCTCCACCGAATGTGATGCAAGTTCGTAGAGCTCAATTAAATGTGGGGTTTAGGGTTTAGGGTTTAGGTTTAAAAGTAGGACAAAAGGATAAAGCGGCCAACATATCTTTTGAGAGGACATGAATTTAAAATCGATGTTATTAATCCATTGTATGTGAGACGAGTTCGTAGAGCTCAACTAAACTTACTTCAAATGGAGAATTGTAACGAAATAAGTACGGTAGAACCAAAGGAGAATGAGACCAACATATAGCTATTGAGTGGAGAAATTACTTTTTAATGACAAAAAGTGTCTTGTGTACCACAATAAGTTAGCTCATGATATTGCTCCACCGAATGTGATGCAAGTTCGTAGAGCTCAATTAAATGTGGGTGTTTAGGGTTTAGGGTTTAGGGTTTAGGTTTAAAGGTAGGACAAAAGGAAAAAGAGGCCAAATATAGCTTTTGAGAGGACATAAGTTTAAAATCGATGTTATTAATCCATTGTATGTGAGACGAGTTCGTAGAGCTCAACTGAAACTTACTTCAAATGGAGAATTGTAACGAAATAAGTAGGGTAGAACCAAAGGAGAATGAGGCCAACATATAGCTTTTGAGTGGAGAAATTACTTCTAATGACCAAAAGTGTCTTGTTGTACAACAATAGTTAAGCTCATGATATTTCTCCACCGAATGTGATGCAAGTTCGTAGAGCTAAACTAAATGTGGGTGTTTAGGGTTTAGGGTTTAGGGTTTAGGTAGGACAAAAGGAAAAGAGGCCAACATATAGCTTTTGAGAGGACATAAATTTAAAATCGATGTTATTAATCCATTGTATGTGAGACGAGTTCGTAGAGCTCAACTGAAACTTACTTCAAATGGAGAGTTGTAACGAAATAAATACGGTAGAACCAAAGGAGAATGAGACCAACATATAGCTTTTGAGTGGAGAAATTACTTTTTAATGACAAAAAGTGTCTTGTTGTACCACAAAAAGTTAGCTGATGATATTGCTCCACTTAATGTGATGCAAGTTCGTAGAGCTCAATTAAATGTGGGTGTTTAGGGTTTAGGGTTTAGGGTTTAGGTTTAAAAGTAAGACAAAAGGATAAAGAGGCCAACATATCTTTTGAGAGGAAATAAATTTAAAATCGATGTTATTAATCCATTGTATGTGAGACGAGTTCGTAGAGCTCAACTGAAACTTACTTCAAATGGAGAATTGTAACGAAATAAGTACGGTAGAACCAAAGGAGAATGAGACCAACATATAGCTATTGAGTGGAGAAATTACTTTTTAATGACAAAAAGTGTCTTTTGTACCACAAAAGTTAGCTCATTATATTGCTCCACCGAATGTGATGCAAGTTCGTAAAGCTCAATTAAATGTGGGTGTTTAGGGTTTAGGGTTTAGGTTTAAAGGTAGGACAAAAGGAAAAAGAGGCCAACATATAGCTTTTGAGAGGACATAAATTTAAAATCAATGTTATTAATCATTGTATGTGAGACGAGTCGTAGAGCTCAACTGAAACTTACTTCAAATGGAGAATTGTAACGAAATAAGTACGGTAGAACCAAAGGAGAATGAGACCAACATATAGCTTTTGAGTGGAGAAATTACTTTTTAATGACAAAAAGTGTCTTGTTGTACCACAAAAAGTTAGCTCATGATATTGCTCCACCGAATGTGATGCAAGTTCGTAGAGCTCAATTAAATGTGGGTGTTTAGGGTTTAGGGTTTAGGTTTAAAAGTAGGACAAAAGGATAAAGAGGCCAACATATCTTTTGAGAGGACATGAATTTAAAATCGATGTTATTAATCCATTGTATGTGAGACGAGTTCGTAGAGCTCAACTAAAACTTACTTCAAATGGAGAATTGTAACGAAATAAGTACGGTAGAAGCAAAGGAGAATGAGACCAACATATAGCTATTGAGTGGAGAAATTACTTTTTAATGACAAAAAGTGTCTTGTAGTACCACAATAAGTTAGCTCATTATATTGCTCCACCGAATGTGATGCAAGTTCGTAGAGCTCAATTAAATGTGGGTGTTTAGGGTTTAGGGTTTAGGGTTTAGGTTTAAAGGTAGGACAAAAGGAAAAAGAGGCCAAATTATAGCTTTTGAGAGGACATAAGTTTAAAATCGATGTTATTAATCCATTGTATGTGAGACGAGTTCGTAGAGCTCAACTGAAACTTACTTCAAATGGAGAATTGTAACGAAATAAGTAGGGTAGAACCAAAGGAGAATGAGGCCAACATATAGCTTTTGAGTGGAGAAATTACTCTCTAATGACAAAAGTGTCTTGTTGTACAACAATTAGTTTAAGCTCATGATATTTCTCCACCGAATGTGATGCAAGTTCGTAGAGCTAAACTAAATGTGGGTGTTTAGGGTTTAGGGTTTAGGGTTAGGGTAGGACAAAAGGAAAAAGAGGCCAACATATAGCTTTTGAGAGGACATAAATTTAAAATCGATGTTATAAATCCATTGTATGTGAGACGAGTTCGTAGAGCTCAACTGAAACTTACTTCAAATGGAGATTGTAACGAAATAAGTACGGTAGAACCAAAGGAGAATGAGACCAACATATAGCTTTTGAGTGGAGAAATTACTTTTTAATGACAAAAAGTGTCTTGTTGTACCACAAAAAGTTAGCTCATGATATTGCTCCACCGAATGTGATGCAAGTTCGTAGAGCTCAATTAAATGTGGGGTTTAGGGTTTAGGGTTTAGGTTTAAAAGTAGGACAAAAGGATAAAGCGGCCAACATATCTTTTGAGAGGACATAATTTAAAATCGATGTTATTAATCCATTGTATGTGAGACGAGTTCGTAGAGCTCAACAGAAACTTTCTACAAATGGAGAATAGTAACGAAATAAGTACGGTAGAACCAAAGGAGAATGAGACCAACATATAGCTATTGAGTTGAGAAATTACTTTTTAATGACAAAAAGTGTCTTGTTGTACCTCAAAAAGTTAGCTCATGATATTGCTCCACTTAATGTGATGCAAGTTCGTAGAGCTCAACTAAATGTGGGTGTTTAGGGTTTAGGGTTTAGGGTTTAGGGTAGGAAAAAAGGAAAAAGAGGCCAACATATCGCTTTTGAGAGGACGTAAATTTAAAATCGATGTTATTAATCCATTGTATGTGAGAAAAGTTCGTAGACCTCAACTGAAACTTACTTCAAATGGAGAATTGTACGAAATAAGTACGGTAGAACCAAAGGAGAATGAGACCAACATATAGCTTTTGAGTGGAGAAATTACTTTGTAATGATAAAAAGTGTCTTGTACACCACAAAAAGTTAGCTCATGATATTGCTCCACTTAATGTGATGCAAGTTCGTAGAGCTCAATTAAATGTGGGTGTTTAGGGCTTAGGGTTTAGGTTTAAAAGTAAGACAAAAGGATAAAGAGGCCAACATATCTTTTGAGAGGACATAAATTTAAAATCGATGTTATTAATCCATTGTATGTGAGACGAGTTCGTAGAGCTCAACTGAAACTTACTTCAAATGGAGAATTGTAACGAAATAAGTACGGTAGAACCAAAGGAGAATGAGACCAACATATAGCTATTGAGTGGAGAAATTACTTTTTAATGACAAAAAGTGTCTTGTTGTACCACAATAAGTTAGCTCATTATATTGCTCCACCGAATGTGATGCAAGTTCGTAGAGCTCAATTAAATGTGGGTGTTTAGGGTTTAGGGTTTAGGTTTAAAAGTAGGACAAAAGGATAAAGCGGCCAACATATCTTTTGAGAGGACATAAATTTAAAATCGATGTTATTAATCCATTGTATGTGAGACAAGTTCGTAGAGCTCAACTGAAACTTACTTCGAATGGAGAATTGTAACGAAATAAGTACGGTAGAAGCAAAGGAGAATGAGACCAACATATAGCTATTGAGTGGAGAAATTACTTTTTAATGACAAAAAGTGTCTTGTAGTACCACAATAAGTTAGCTCATTATATTGCTCCACCGAATGTGATGCAAGTTCGTAGAGCTCAATTAAATGTGGGTGTTTAGGGTTTAGGGTTTAGGGTTTAGGTTTAAAGGTAGGACAAATTATAGCTTTTGAGAGGACATAATTTAAAATCGATGTTATTAATCCATTGTATGTGAGACGAGTTCGTAGAGCTCAACTGAAACTTACTTCAAATGGAGAATTGTAACGAAATAAGTAGGGTAGAACCAAAGGAGAATGAGGCCAACATATAGCTTTTGAGTGGAGAAATTACTCTCTAATGACCAAAAGTGTCTTGTTGTACAACAATTAGTTTAAGCTCATGATATTTCTCCACCGAATGTGATGCAAGTTCGTAGAGCTAAACTAAATGTGGGTGTTTAGGGTTTAGGGTTTAGGGTTAGGGTAGGACAAAAGGAAAAAGAGGCCAACATATAGCTTTTGAGAGGACATAAATTTAAAATCGATGTTATAAATCCATTGTATGTGAGACGAGTTCGTAGAGCTCAACTGAAACTTACTTCAAATGGAGAGTTGTAACGAAATAATACGGTAGAACCAAAGGAGAATGAGACCAACATATAGCTTTTGAGTGGAGAAATTACTTTTTAATGACAAAAAGTGTCTTGTTGTACCACAAAAAGTTAGCTCATGATATTGCTCCACCGAATGTGATGCAAGTTCGTAGAGCTCAATTAAATGTGGGGTTTAGGGTTTAGGGTTTAGGTTTAAAAGTAGGACAAAAGGATAAAGCGGCCAACATATCTTTTGAGAGGACATGAATTTAAAATCGATGTTATTAATCCATTGTATGTGAGACGAGTTCGTAGAGCTCAACAGAAACTTTCTACAAATGGAGAATAGTAACGAAATAAGTACGGTAGAACCAAAGGAGAATGAGACCAACATATAGCTATTGAGTTGAGAAATTACTTTTTAATGACAAAAAGTGTCTTGTTGTACCTCAAAAAGTTAGCTCATGATATTGCTCCACTTAATGTGATGCAAGTTCGTAGAGCTCAACTAAATGTGGGTGTTTAGGGTTTAGGGTTTAGGGTTTAGGGTAGGAAAAAAGGAAAAAGAGGCCAACATATCGCTTTTGAGAGGACGTAAATTTAAAATCGATGTTATTAATCCATTGTATGTGAGAAAAGTTCGTAGACCTCAACTGAAACTTACTTCAAATGGAGAATTGTACGAAATAAGTACGGTAGAACCAAAGGAGAATGAGACCAACATATAGCTTTTGAGTGGAGAAATTACTTTGTAATGATAAAAAGTGTCTTGTACACCACAAAAAGTTAGCTCATGATATTGCTCCACTTAATGTGATGCAAGTTCGTAGAGCTCAATTAAATGTGGGTGTTTAGGGCTTAGGGTTTAGGTTTAAAAGTAAGACAAAAGGATAAAGAGGCCAACATATCTTTTGAGAGGACATAAATTTAAAATCGATGTTATTAATCCATTGTATGTGAGACGAGTTCGTAGAGCTCAACTGAAACTTACTTCAAATGGAGAATTGTAACGAAATAAGTACGGTAGAACCAAAGGAGAATGAGACCAACATATAGCTATTGAGTGGAGAAATTACTTTTTAATGACAAAAAGTGTCTTGTTGTACCACAATAAGTTAGCTCATTATATTGCTCCACCGAATGTGATGCAAGTTCGTAGAGCTCAATTAAATGTGGGTGTTTAGGGTTTAGGGTTTAGGTTTAAAAGTAGGACAAAAGGATAAAGCGGCCAACATATCTTTTGAGAGGACATAAATTTAAAATCGATGTTATTAATCCATTGTATGTGAGACAAGTTCGTAGAGCTCAACTGAAACTTACTTCGAATGGAGAATTGTAACGAAATAAGTACGGTAGAAGCAAAGGAGAATGAGACCAACATATAGCTATTGAGTGGAGAAATTACTTTTTAATGACAAAAAGTGTCTTGTAGTACCACAATAAGTTAGCTCATTATATTGCTCCACCGAATGTGATGCAAGTTCGTAGAGCTCAATTAAATGTGGGTGTTTAGGGTTTAGGGTTTAGGGTTTAGGTTTAAAGGTAGGACAAATTATAGCTTTTGAGAGGACATAAGTTTAAAATCGATGTTATTAATCCATTGTATGTGAGACGAGTTCGTAGAGCTCAACTGAAACTTACTTCAAATGGAGAATTGTAACGAAATAAGTAGGGTAGAACCAAAGGAGAATGAGGCCAACATATAGCTTTTGAGTGGAGAAATTACTCTCTAATGACCAAAAGTGTCTTGTTGTACAACAATTAGTTTAAGCTCATGATATTTCTCCACCGAATGTGATGCAAGTTCGTAGAGCTAAACTAAATGTGGGTGTTTAGGGTTTAGGGTTTAGGGGTTAGGGTAGGACAAAAGGAAAAAGAGGCCAACATATAGCTTTTGAGAGGACATAAATTTAAAATCGATGTTATTAATCCATTGTATGTGAGACGAGTTCGTAGAGCTCAACTGAAACTTACTTCAAATGGAGAGTTGTAACGAAATAAGTACGGTAGAACCAAAGGAGAATGAGACCAACATATAGCTTTTGAGTGGAGAAATTACTTTTTAATGACAAAAAGTGTCTTGTTGTACCACAAAAAGTTAGCTGATGATATTGCTCCACTTAATGTGATGCAAGTTCGTAGAGCTCAATTAAATGTGGGTGTTTAGGGTTTAGGGTTTAGGGTTTAGGTTTAAAAGTAAGACAAAAGGATAAAGAGGCCAACATATCTTTTGAGAGGAAATAAATTTAAAATCGATGTTATTAATCCATTGTATGTGAGACGAGTTCGTAGAGCTCAACTGAAACTTACTTCAAATGGAGAATTGTAACGAAATAAGTAGGGTAGAACCAAAGGAGAATGAGGCCAACATATAGCTTTTGAGTGGAGAAATTACTCTCTAATGACCAAAAGTGTCTTGTTGTACAACAATTAGTTTAAGCTCATGATATTTCTCCACCGAATGTGATGCAAGTTCGTAGAGCTAAACTAAATGTGGGTGTTTAGGGTTTAGGGTTTAGGGGTTAGGGTAGGACAAAAGGAAAAAGAGGCCACCATATAGCTTTTGAGAGGACATAAATTTAAAATCGATGTTATTAATCCATTGTATGTGAGACGAGTTCGTAGAGCTCAACTGAAACTTACTTCAAATGGAGAATTGTAACGAAATAAGTACGGTAGAACAAAGGAGAATGAGACCAACATATAGCTTTTGAGTGGAGAAATTACTTTTTAATGACAAAAAGTGTCTTGTTGTACCACAAAAAGTTAGCTGATGATATTGCTCCACTTAATGTGATGCAAGTTCGTAGAGCTCAATTAAATGTGGTGTTTAGGGTTTAGGGTTTAGGTTTAAAAGTAAGACAAAAGGATAAAGAGGCCAACATATCTTTTGAGAGGAAATAAATTTAAAATCGATGTTATTAATCCATTGTATGTGAGACGAGTTCGTAGAGCTCAACTGAAACTTACTTCAAATGGAGAATTGTAACGAAATAAGTAGGGTAGAACCAAAGGAGAATGAGGCCAACATATAGCTTTTGAGTGGAGAAATTACTCTCTAATGACCAAAAGTGTCTTGTTGTACAACAATTAGTTTAAGCTCATGATATTTCTCCACCGAATGTGATGCAAGTTCGTAGAGCTAAACTAAATGTGGGTGTTTAGGGTTTAGGGTTTAGGGGTTAGGGTAGGACAAAAGGAAAAAGAGGCCAACATATAGCTTTTGAGAGGACATAAATTTAAAATCGATGTTATTAATCCATTGTATGTGAGACGAGTTCGTAGAGCTCAACTGAAACTTACTTCAAATGGAGAGTTGTAACGAAATAAGTACGGTAGAACCAAAGGAGAATGAGACCAACATATAGCTTTTGAGTGGAGAAATTACTTTTTAATGACAAAAAGTGTCTTGTTGTACCACAAAAAGTTAGCTGATGATATTGCTCCACTTAATGTGATGCAAGTTCGTAGAGCTCAATTAAATGTGGGTGTTTAGGGTTTAGGGTTTAGGGTTTAGGTTTAAAAGTAAGACAAAAGGATAAAGAGGCCAACATATCTTTTGAGAGGAAATAAATTTAAAATCGATGTTATTAATCCATTGTATGTGAGACGAGTTCGTAGAGCTCAACTGAAACTTACTTCAAATGGAGAATTGTAACGAAATAAGTAGGGTAGAACCAAAGGAGAATGAGGCCAACATATAGCTTTTGAGTGGAGAAATTACTCTCTAATGACCAAAAGTGTCTTGTTGTACAACAATTAGTTTAAGCTCATGATATTTCTCCACCGAATGTGATGCAAGTTCGTAGAGCTAAACTAAATGTGGGTGTTTAGGGTTTAGGGTTTAGGGTTAGGGTAGGACAAAAGGAAAAAGAGGCCACCATATAGCTTTTGAGAGGACATAAATTTAAAATCGATGTTATTAATCCATTGTATGTGAGACGAGTTCGTAGAGCTCAACTGAAACTTACTTCAAATGGAGAATTGTAACGAAATAAGTACGGTAGAACTAAAGGAGAATGAGACCAACATATAGCTTTTGAGTGGAGAAATTACTTTTTAATGACAAAAAGTGTCTTGTTGTACCACAAAAAGTTAGCTGATGATATTGCTCCACTTAATGTGATGCAAGTTCGTAGAGCTCAATTAAATGTCGGTGTTTAGGGTTTAGGGTTTAGGTTTAAAAGTAAGACAAAAGGATAAAGAGGCCAACATATCTTTTGAGAGGAAATAAATTTAAAATCGATGTTATTAATCCATTGTATGTGAGACGAGTTCGTAGAGCTCAACTGAAACTTACTTCAAATGGAGAATTGTAACGAAATAAGTACGGTAGAACCAAAGGAGAATGAGACCAACATATAGCTATTGAGTGGAGAAATTACTTTTTAATGAAAAAAAGTGTCTTATTGTACCATAAAAGTTAGCTCATTATATTGCTCCACCGAATGTGATGCAAGTTCGTAAAGCTCAATTAAATGTGGGTGTTTAGGGTTTAGGGTTTAGGGTTTAGGTTTAAAGGTAGGACAAAAGGAAAAAGAGGCCAACATATAGCTTTTGAGAGGACATAAATTTAAAATCAATGTTATTAATCTATTGTATGTGAGACGAGGTCGTAGAGCTCAACTGAAACTTACTTCAAATGGAGAATTGTAACGAAATAAGTACGGTAGAACCAAAGGAGAATGAGACCAACATATAGCTTTTGAGTGGAGAAATTACTTTTTAATGACAAAAAGTGTCTTGTTGTACCACAAAAAGTTAGCTCATGATATTGCTCCACCGAATGTGATGCAAGTTCGTAGAGCTCAATTAAATGTGGGGGTTTAGGGTTTAGGGTTTAGGTTTAAAAGTAGGACAAAAGGATAAAGCGGCCAAGATATCTTTTGAGAGGACATGAATTTAAAATCGATGTTATTAATCCATTGTATGTGAGACGAGTTCGTAGAGCTCAGCTAAAACTTACTTCAAATGGAGAATTGTAACGAAATAAGTACGGTAGAAGCAAAGGAGAATGAGACCAACATATAGCTATTGAGTGGAGAAATTACTTTTTAATGACAAAAAGTGTCTTGTAGTACCACAATAAGTTAGCTCATTATATTGCTCCACCGAATGTGATGCAAGTTCGTAGAGCTCAATTAAATGTGGGTGTTTAGGGTTTAGGGTTTAGGGTTTAGGTTTAAAGGTAGGACAAAAGGAAAAAGAGGCCAAGTTATAGCTTTTGAGAGGACATAAGTTTAAAATCGATGTTATTAATCCATTGTATGTGAGACGAGTTCGTAGAGCTCAACTGAAACTTACTTCAAATGGAGAATTGTAACGAAATTAGTAGGGTAGAACCAAAGGAGAATGAGGCCAACATATAGCTTTTGAGTGGAGAAATTACTCTCTAATGACCAAAAGTGTCTTGTTGTACAACAATTAGTTTAAGCTCATGATATTTCTCCACCGAATGTGATGCAAGTTCGTAGAGCTAAACTAAATGTGGGTGTTTAGGGTTTAGGGTTTAGGGGTTAGGGTAGGACAAAAGGAAAAAGAGGCCAACATATAGCTTTTGAGAGGACATAAATTTAAAATCGATGTTATTAATCCATTGTATGTGAGACGAGTTCGTAGAGCTCAACTGAAACTTACTTCAAATGGAGAGTTGTAACGAAATAAGTACGGTAGAACCAAAGGAGAATGAGACCAACATATAGCTTTTGAGTGGAGAAATTACTTTTTAATGACAAAAAGTGTCTTGTTGTACCACAAAAAGTTAGCTCATGATATTGCTCCACCGAATGTGATGCAAGTTGTAGAGCTCAATTAAATGTGGGGGTTTAGGGTTTAGGGTTTAGGGTTTAGGTTTAAAGGTAGGACAAAAGGAAAAAGAGGCCAACATATAGCTTTTGAGAGGACATGAATTTAAAATCGATGTTATTAATCCATTGTATGTGAGACGAGTTCGTAGAGCTCAGCTAAAACTTACTTCAAATGGAGAATTGTAACGAAATAAGTACGGTAGAAGCAAAGGAGAATGAGACCAACATATAGCTATTGAGTGGAGAAATTACTTTTTAATGACAAAAAGTGTCTTGTAGTACCACAATAAGTTAGCTCATTATATTGCTCCACCGAATGTGATGCAAGTTCGTAGAGCTCAATTAAATGTGGGTGTTTAGGGTTTAGGGTTTAGGGTTTAGGTTTAAAGGTAGGACAAAAGGAAAAAGAGGCCAAATAATAGCTTTTGAGAGGACATAAGTTTAAAATCGATGTTATTAATCCATTGTATGTGAGACGAGTTCGTAGAGCTCAACTGAAACTTACTTCAAATGGAGAATTGTAACGAAATAAGTAGGGTAGAACCAAAGGAGAATGAGGCCAACATATAGCTTTTGAGTGGAGAAATTACTCTCTAATGACCAAAAGTGTCTTGTTGTACAACAATTAGTTTAAGCTCATGATATTTCTCCACCGAATGTGATGCAAGTTCGTAGAGCTAAACTAAATGTGGGTGTTTAGGGTTTAGGGTTTAGGGGTTAGGGTAGGACAAAAGGAAAAAGAGGCCAACATATAGCTTTTGAGAGGACATAAATTTAAAATCGATGTTATTAATCCATTGTATGTGAGACGAGTTCGTAGAGCTCAACTGAAACTTACTTCAAATGGAGAGTTGTAACGAAATAAGTACGGTAGAACCAAAGGAGAATGAGACCAACATATAGCTTTTGAGTGGAGAAATTACTTTTTAATGACAAAAAGTGTCTTTTTGTACCACAAAAAGTTAGCTGATGATATTGCTCCACTTAATGTGATGCAAGTTCGTAGAGCTCAATTAAATGTGGGTGTTTAGGGTTTAGGGTTTAGGGTTTAGGTTTAAAAGTAAGACAAAAGGATAAAGAGGCCAACATATCTTTTGAGAGGAATAAATTTAAAATCGATGTTATTAATCCATTGTATGTGAGACGAGTTCGTAGAGCTCAACTGAAACTTACTTCAAATGGAGAATTGTAACGAAATAAGTAGGGTAGAACCAAAGGAGAATGAGGCCAACATATAGCTTTTGAGTGGAGAAATTACTCTCTAATGACCAAAAGTGTCTTGTTGTACAACAATTAGTTTAAGCTCATGATATTTCTCCACCAAATGTGATGCAAGTTCGTAGAGCTAAACTAAATGTGGGTGTTTAGGGTTTAGGGTTTAGGGGTTAGGGTAGGACAAAAGGAAAAAGAGGCCACCATATAGCTTTTGAGAGGACATAAATTTAAAACCGATGTTATTAATCCATTGTATGTGAGACGAGTTCGTAGAGCTCAACTGAAACTTACTTCAAATGGAGAATTGTAACGAAATAAGTACGGTAGAACCAAAGGATAATGAGACCAACATATAGCTTTTGAGTGGAGAAATTACTTTTTAATGACAAAAAGTGTCTTGTTGTACCACAAAAAGTTAGCTGATGATATTGCTCCACTTAATGTGATGCAAGTTCGTAGAGCTCAATTAAATGTGGGTGTTTAGGGTTTAGGGTTTAGGTTTAAAAGTAAGACAAAAGGATAAAGAGGCCAACATATCTTTTGAGAGGAAATAAATTTAAAATCGATGTTATTAATCCATTGTATGTGAGACGAGTTCGTAGAGCTCAACTGAAACTTACTTCAAATGGAGAATTGTAACGAAATAAGTACGGTAGAACCAAAGGAGAATGAGACCAACATATAGCTATTGAGTGGAGAAATTACTTTTTAATGACAAAAAGTGTCTTGTTGTACCACAATAAGTTAGCTCATTATATTGCTCCACCGAATGTGATGCAAGTTCGTAGAGCTCAATTAAATGTGGGTGTTTAGGGTTTAGGGTTTAGGTTTAAAAGTAGGACAAAAGGATAAAGCGGCCAACATATCTTTTGAGAGGACATGAATTTAAAATCGATGTTATTAATCCATTGTATGTGAGACAAGTTCGTAGAGCTCAACTGAAACTTACTTCGAATGGAGAATTGTAACGAAATAAGTACGGCAGAACCAAAGGGGAATGAGCCAACATATAGCTTTTGAGTGGAGAATTACTTTTTAATGACAAAAAGTGTCTTGTTGTACCACAATAAGTTAGCTCATGATATTGCTCCACCGACTGTGATGCTAGTTCGTAGAGCTCAATTAAATGTGGGTGTTTAGGGTTTAGGGTTTAGGGTTTAGGTTTAAAGGTAGGACAAATTATAGCTTTTGAGAGGACATAAGTTTAAAATCGATGTTATTAATCCATTGTATGTGAGACGAGTTCGTAGAGCTCAACTGAAACTTACTTCAAATGGAGAATTGTAACGAAATAAGTAGGGTAGAACCAAAGGAGAATGAGGCCAACATATAGCTTTTGAGTGGAGAAATTACTCTCTAATGACCAAAAGTGTCTTGTTGTACAACAATTAGTTTAAGCTCATGATATTTCTCCACCGAATGTGATGCAAGTTCGTAGAGCTAAACTAAATGTGGGTATTTAGGGTTTAGGGTTTAGGGGTTAGGGTAGGACAAAAGGAAAAAGAGGCCAACATATAGCTTTTGAGAGGACATAAATTTAAAATCGATGTTATTAATCCATTGTATGTGAGACGAGTTCGTAGAGCTCAACTGAAACTTACTTCAAATGGAGAGTTGTAACGAAATAAGTACGGTAGAACCAAAGGAGAATGAGACCAACATATAGCTTTTGAGTGGAGAAATTACTTTTTAATGACAAAAAGTGTCTTGTTGTACCACAAAAAGTTAGCTGATGATATTGCTCCACTTAATGTGATGCAAGTTCGTAGAGCTCAATTAAATGTGGGTGTTTAGGGTTTAGGGTTTAGGGTTTAGGTTTAAAAGTAAGACAAAAGGATAAAGAGGCCAACATATCTTTTGAGAGGAAATAAATTTAAAATCGATGTTATTAATCCATTGTATGTGAGACGAGTTCGTAGAGCTCAACTGAAACTTACTTCAAATGGAGAATTGTAACGAAATAAGTACGGTAGAACCAAAGGAGAATGAGACCAACATATAGCTATTGAGTGGAGAAATTACTTTTTAATGACAAAAAGTGTCTTTTGTACCACAAAAGTTAGCTCATTATATTGCTCCACCGAATGTGATGCAAGTTCGTAAAGCTCAATTAAATGTGGGTGTTTAGGGTTTAGGGTTTAGGGTTTAGGTTTAAAGGTAGGACAAAAGGAAAAAGAGGCCAACATATAGCTTTTGAGAGGACATAAATTTAAAATCAATGTTATTAATCTATTGTATGTGAGACGAGGTCGTAGAGCTCAACTGAAACTTACTTCAAATGGAGAATTGTAACGAAATAAGTACGGTAGAACCAAAGGAGAATGAGACCAACATATAGCTTTTGAGTGGAGAAATTACTTTTTAATGACAAAAAGTGTCTTGTTGTACCACAAAAAGTTAGCTCATGATATTGCTCCACCGAATGTGATGCAAGTTCGTAGAGCTCAATTAAATGTGGGGGTTTAGGGTTTAGGGTTTAGGTTTAAAAGTAGGACAAAAGGATAAAGCGGCCAACATATCTTTTGAGAGGACATGAATTTAAAATCGATGTTATTAATCCATTGTATGTGAGACGAGTTCGTAGAGCTCAGCTAAAACTTACTTCAAATGGAGAATTGTAACGAAATAAGTACGGTAGAACCAAAGGAGAATGAGACCAACATATAGCTATTGAGTGGAGAAATTACTTTTTAATGACAAAAAGTGTCTTGTGTACCACAATAAGTTAGCTCATTATATTGCTCCACCGAATGTGATGCAAGTTCGTAGAGCTCAATTAAATGTGGGTGTTTAGGGTTTAGGGTTTAGGTTTAAAAGTAGGACAAAAGGATAAAGCGGCCAACATATCTTTTGAGAGGACATAAATTTAAAATCGATGTTATTAATCCATTGTATGTGAGACGAGTTCGTAGAGCTCAACTGAAACTTTCTCAAATGGAGAATGTAACGAAATAAGTACGGTAGAACCAAAGGAGAATGAGACCAACATATAGCTATTGAGTGGAGAAATTACTTTTTAATGACAAAAAGTGTCTTGTTGTACCCAAAAAGTTAGCTCATGATATTGCTCCACTTAATGTGATGCAAGTTCGTAGAGCTCAACTAAATGTGGGTGTTTAGGGTTTAGGGTTTAGGGTTTAGGGTAGGAAAAAGGAAAAAGAGGCCAACATATGCTTTTGAGAGGACATAAATTTAAAATCGATGTTATTAATCCATTGTATGTGAGAAAGTTCGTAGAGCTCAACTGAAACTTACTTCAAATGGAGAATTGTAACGAAATAAGTACGGTAGAACCAAAGGAGAATGAGACCAACATATAGCTTTTGAGTGGAGAAATTACTTTTAATGACAAAAAGTGTCTTTGTACCACAAAAAGTTAGCTCATGATATTGCTCCACTTAATGTGATGCAAGTTCGTAGAGCTCAATTAAATGTGGGTGTTTAGGGTTAGGGTTTAGGTTTAAAAGTAGACAAAAGGATAAAGAGGCCAACATATCTTTTGAGGGACATAAATTTAAAATCGATGTTATTAATCCATTGTATGTGAGACGAGTTCGTAGAGCTCAACTGAAACTTACTTCAAATGGAGAATTGTAACGAAATAAGTACGGTAGAACCAAAGGAGAATGAGACCAACATATAGCTTTGAGTGGAGAAATTACTTTTTAATGACAAAAAGTGTCTTGTTGTACCACAATAAGTTAGCTCATTATATTGCTCCACCGAATGTGATGCAAGTTCGTAGAGCTCAATTAAATGTGGGTGTTTAGGGTTTAGGGTTTAGGTTTAAAAGTAGGACAAAAGGATAAAGGGCCAACATATCTTTTGAGAGGACATAAATTTAAAATCGATGTTATTAATCCATTGTATGTGAGACGAGTTCGTAGAGCTCAACTGAAACTTACTTCAAATGGAGAATTGTAACGAAATAAGTACGGTAGAACAAAGGAGAATGAGACCAACATATAGCTTTGAGTGGAGAAATTACTTTTTAATGACAAAAAGTGTCTTGTTGTACCACAATAAGTTAGCTCATTATATTGCTCCACGAATGTGATGCAAGTTCGTAGAGCTCAATTAAATGTGGGTGTTTAGGGTTTAGGGTTTAGGGTTTAGGTTTAAAGGTAGGACAAAATAAAGGCAAATATGCTTTTGAGAGGACATAAATTTAAAATCGATGTTATTAATCCATTGTATGTGAGACGAGTTCGTAGAGCTCAACTGAAACTTACTTCAAATGGAGAATTGTAACGAAATAAGTAGGGTAGAACCAAAGGAGAATGAGGCCAACATATAGCTTTTGAGTGGAGAAATTACTTTTAATGACAAAAGTGTCTTGTTGTACAACAATTAGTTTAAGCTCATGATATTTCTCCACCGAATGTGATGCAAGTTCGTAGAGCTAAACTAAATGTGGGTGTTTAGGGTTTAGGGTTTAGGGTTAGGGTAGGACAAAAGGAAAAGAGGCCAACATATAGCTTTTGAGAGGACATAAATTTAAAATCGATGTTATTAATCCATTGTATGTGAGACGAGTTCGTAGAGCTCAACTGAAACTTACTTCAAATGGAGAATTGTAACGAAATAAGTACGGTAGAACCAAAGGAGAATGAGACCAACATATAGCTTTTGAGTGGAGAAATTACTTTTTAATGACAAAAAGTGTCTTGTTGTACCACAAAAGTTAGCTCATGATATTGCTCCACCAATGTGATGCAAGTTCGTAGAGCTCAATTAAATGTGGGTGTTTAGGGTTTAGGGTTTAGGGTTTAGGTTTAAAGTAGGACAAAAGGATAAAGAGGCCAACATATCTTTTGAGAGGACATAAATTTAAAATCGATGTTATTAATCCATTGTATGTGAGACGAGTTCGTAGAGCTCAACTGAAACTTACTTCAAATGGAGAATTGTAACGAAATAAGTACGGTAGAACCAAAGGAGAATGAGACCAACATATAGCTTTTGAGTGGAGAAATTACTTTTTAATGACAAAAAGTGTCTTGTTGTACCACAAAAGTTAGCTCATGATATTGCTCCACTAATGTGATGCAAGTTCGTAGAGCTCAATTAAATGTGGGTGTTTAGGGTTTAGGGTTTAGGTTTAAAAGTAGGACAAAAGGATAAAGAGGCCAACATATCTTTTGAGAGGACATAAATTTAAAATCGATGTTATTAATCCATTGTATGTGAGACGAGTTCGTAGAGCTCAACTGAAACTTACTTCAAATGGAGAATTGTAACGAAATAAGTAGGTAGAACCAAAGGAGAATGAGGCCAACATATAGCTTTTGAGTGGAGAAATTACTTTTAATGACAAAAAGTGTCTTGTTGTACAACAATAGTTAAGCTCATGATATTTCTCCACCGAATGTGATGCAAGTTCGTAGAGCTAACTAAATGTGGGTGTTTAGGGTTTAGGGTTTAGGGTTAGGGTAGGACAAAAGGAAAAGAGGCCAACATATAGCTTTTGAGAGGACATAAATTTAAAATCGATGTTATTAATCCATTGTATGTGAGACGAGTTCGTAGAGCTCAACTGAAACTTACTTCAAATGGAGAATTGTAACGAAATAAGTACGGTAGAACCAAAGGAGAATGAGACCAACATATAGCTTTTGAGTGGAGAAATTACTTTTTAATGACAAAAAGTGTCTTGTTGTACCACAAAAGTTAGCTCATGATATTGCTCCACTTAATGTGATGCAAGTTCGTAGAGCTCAATTAAATGTGGGTGTTTAGGGTTTAGGGTTTAGGTTTAAAAGTAGGACAAAAGGATAAAGAGGCCAACATATCTTTTGAGAGGACATAAATTTAAAATCGATGTTATTAATCCATTGTATGTGAGACGAGTTCGTAGAGCTCAACTGAAACTTACTTCAAATGGAGAATTGTAACGAAATAAGTACGGTAGAACCAAAGGAGAATGAGACCAACATATAGCTTTGAGTGGAGAAATTACTTTTTAATGACAAAAAGTGTCTTGTTGTACCACAAAAGTTAGCTCATGATATTGCTCCACCGAATGTGATGCAAGTTCGTAGAGCTCAATTAAATGTGGGTGTTTAGGGTTTAGGGTTTAGGGTTTAGGTTTAAAGGTAGGACAAAAGGATAAAGAGGCCAACATATAGCTTTTGAGAGGACATAAATTTAAAATCGATGTTATTAATCCATTGTATGTGAGACGAGTTCGTAGAGCTCAACTGAAACTTACTTCAAATGGAGAATTGTAACGAAATAAGTACGGTAGAACCAAAGGAGAATGAGACCAACATATAGCTTTTGAGTGGAGAAATTACTTTTTAATGACAAAAAGTGTCTTGTTGTACCACAAAAGTTAGCTCATGATATTGCTCCACCGAATGTGATGCAAGTTCGTAGAGCTCAATTAAATGTGGGTGTTTAGGGTTTAGGGTTTAGGTTTAAAAGTAGGACAAAAGGATAAAGAGGCCAACATATCTTTTGAGAGGACATAAATTTAAAATCGATGTTATTAATCCATTGTATGTGAGACGAGTTCGTAGAGCTCAACTGAAACTTACTTCAAATGGAGAATTGTAACGAAATAAGTACGGTAGAACCAAAGGAGAATGAGACCAACATATAGCTTTGAGTGGAGAAATTACTTTTTAATGACAAAAAGTGTCTTGTTGTACCACAATAAGTTAGCTCATGATATTGCTCCACCGAATGTGATGCAAGTTCGTAGAGCTCAATTAAATGTGGGTGTTTAGGGTTTAGGGTTTAGGGTTTAGGTTTAAAGGTAGGACAAAAGGAAAAGAGGCCAACATATAGCTTTTGAGAGGACATAAATTTAAAATCGATGTTATTAATCCATTGTATGTGAGACGAGTTCGTAGAGCTCAACTGAAACTTACTTCAAATGGAGAATTGTAACGAAATAAGTAGGGTAGAACCAAAGGAGAATGAGGCCAACATATAGCTTTTGAGTGGAGAAATTACTTTTAATGACAAAAAGTGTCTTGTTGTACCACAATAGTTAAGCTCATGATATTGCTCCACCGAATGTGATGCAAGTTCGTAGAGCTCAATTAAATGTGGGTGTTTAGGGTTTAGGGTTTAGGGTTTAGGGTAGGACAAAAGGATAAAGAGGCCAACATATAGCTTTTGAGAGGACATAAATTTAAAATCGATGTTATTAATCCATTGTATGTGAGACGAGTTCGTAGAGCTCAACTGAAACTTACTTCAAATGGAGAATTGTAACGAAATAAGTACGGTAGAACCAAAGGAGAATGAGACCAACATATAGCTTTTGAGTGGAGAAATTACTTTTTAATGACAAAAAGTGTCTTGTTGTACCACAAAAGTTAGCTCATGATATTGCTCCACCGAATGTGATGCAAGTTCGTAGAGCTCAATTAAATGTGGGTGTTTAGGGTTTAGGGTTTAGGGTTTAGGTTTAAAGGTAGGACAAAAGGATAAAGAGGCCAACATATAGCTTTTGAGAGGACATAAATTTAAAATCGATGTTATTAATCCATTGTATGTGAGACGAGTTCGTAGAGCTCAACTAAACTTACTTCAAATGGAGAATTGTAACGAAATAAGTACGGTAGAACCAAAGGAGAATGAGACCAACATATAGCTTTGAGTGGAGAAATTACTTTTTAATGACAAAAAGTGTCTTGTTGTACCACAATAAGTTAGCTCATGATATTGCTCCACCGAATGTGATGCAAGTTCGTAGAGCTCAATTAAATGTGGGTGTTTAGGGTTTAGGGTTTAGGGTTTAGGTTTAAAGGTAGGACAAAAGGATAAAGAGGCCAACATATAGCTTTTGAGAGGACATAAATTTAAAATCGATGTTATTAATCCATTGTATGTGAGACGAGTTCGTAGAGCTCAACTGAAACTTACTTCAAATGGAGAATTGTAACGAAATAAGTAGGGTAGAACCAAAGGAGAATGAGGCCAACATATAGCTTTTGAGTGGAGAAATTACTTTTAATGACAAAAAGTGTCTTGTTGTACCACAATAAGTTAAGCTCATGATATTTCTCCACCGAATGTGATGCAAGTTCGTAGAGCTAACTAAATGTGGGTGTTTAGGGTTTAGGGTTTAGGGTTTAGGGTAGGACAAAAGGAAAAGAGGCCAACATATAGCTTTTGAGAGGACATAAATTTAAAATCGATGTTATTAATCCATTGTATGTGAGACGAGTTCGTAGAGCTCAACTGAAACTTACTTCAAATGGAGAATTGTAACGAAATAAGTACGGTAGAACCAAAGGAGAATGAGACCAACATATAGCTTTTGAGTGGAGAAATTACTTTTTAATGACAAAAAGTGTCTTGTTGTACCACAAAAAGTTAGCTCATGATATTGCTCCACTTAATGTGATGCAAGTTCGTAGAGCTCAATTAAATGTGGGTGTTTAGGGTTTAGGGTTTAGGGTTTAGGTTTAAAAGTAAGACAAAAGGATAAAGAGGCCAACATATCTTTTGAGAGGACATAAATTTAAAATCGATGTTATTAATCCATTGTATGTGAGACGAGTTCGTAGAGCTCAACTGAAACTTACTTCAAATGGAGAATTGTAACGAAATAAGTAGGTAGAACCAAAGGAGAATGAGCCAACATATAGCTTTTGAGTGGAGAAATTACTTTTAATGACAAAAGTGTCTTGTTGTACACAATTAGTTTAAGCTCATGATATTCTCCACCAATGTGATGCAAGTTCGTAGAGCTAACTAAATGTGGGTGTTTAGGGTTTAGGGTTTAGGGTTTAGGGTAGGACAAAAGGAAAAGAGGCCAACATATAGCTTTTGAGAGGACATAAATTTAAAATCGATGTTATTAATCCATTGTATGTGAGACGAGTTCGTAGAGCTCAACTGAAACTTACTTCAAATGGAGAATTGTAACGAAATAAGTACGGTAGAACCAAAGGAGAATGAGACCAACATATAGCTTTGAGTGGAGAAATTACTTTTTAATGACAAAAAGTGTCTTGTTGTACCACAAAAGTTAGCTCATGATATTGCTCCACGAATGTGATGCAAGTTCGTAGAGCTCAATTAAATGTGGGTGTTTAGGGTTTAGGGTTTAGGGTTTAGGTTTAAAGTAGGACAAAAGGATAAAGAGGCCAACATATCTTTTGAGAGGAAATAAATTTAAAATCGATGTTATTAATCCATTGTATGTGAGACGAGTTCGTAGAGCTCAACTGAAACTTACTTCAAATGGAGAATTGTAACGAAATAAGTACGGTAGAACCAAAGGAGAATGAGACCAACATATAGCTATTGAGTGGAGAAATTACTTTTTAATGACAAAAAGTGTCTTGTTGTACCACAAAAGTTAGCTCATTATATTGCTCCACCGAATGTGATGCAAGTTCGTAGAGCTCAATTAAATGTGGGTGTTTAGGGTTTAGGGTTTAGGGTTTAGGTTTAAAGGTAGGACAAAAGGATAAAGAGGCCAACATATAGCTTTTGAGAGGACATAAATTTAAAATCATGTTATTAATCCATTGTATGTGAGACGAGTTCGTAGAGCTCAACTGAAACTTACTTCAAATGGAGAATTGTAACGAAATAAGTACGGTAGAACCAAAGGAGAATGAGACCAACATATAGCTTTTGAGTGGAGAAATTACTTTTTAATGACAAAAAGTGTCTTGTTGTACCACAAAAGTTAGCTCATGATATTGCTCCACCGAATGTGATGCAAGTTCGTAGAGCTCAATTAAATGTGGGGTTTAGGGTTTAGGGTTTAGGTTTAAAAGTAGGACAAAAGGATAAAGAGGCCAACATATCTTTTGAGAGGACATAAATTTAAAATCGATGTTATTAATCCATTGTATGTGAGACGAGTTCGTAGAGCTCAACTGAAACTTACTTCAAATGGAGAATTGTAACGAAATAAGTACGGTAGAACCAAAGGAGAATGAGACCAACATATAGCTTTTGAGTGGAGAAATTACTTTTTAATGACAAAAAGTGTCTTGTTGTACCACAAAAGTTAGCTCATGATATTGCTCCACCGAATGTGATGCAAGTTCGTAGAGCTCAATTAAATGTGGGTGTTTAGGGTTTAGGGTTTAGGGTTTAGGTTTAAAGTAGGACAAAAGGATAAAGAGGCCAACATATCTTTTGAGAGGAAATAAATTTAAAATCGATGTTATTAATCCATTGTATGTGAGACGAGTTCGTAGAGCTCAACTGAAACTTACTTCAAATGGAGAATTGTAACGAAATAAGTACGGTAGAACCAAAGGAGAATGAGACCAACATATAGCTTTGAGTGGAGAAATTACTTTTTAATGACAAAAAGTGTCTTATTGTACCACAAAAGTTAGCTCATTATATTGCTCCACCGAATGTGATGCAAGTTCGTAGAGCTCAATTAAATGTGGGTGTTTAGGGTTTAGGGTTTAGGGTTTAGGTTTAAAGGTAGGCAAAAGGAAAAGAGGCCAACATATAGCTTTTGAGAGGACATAAATTTAAAATCGATGTTATTAATCCATTGTATGTGAGACGAGTTCGTAGAGCTCAACTGAAACTTACTTCAAATGGAGAATTGTAACGAAATAAGTACGGTAGAACCAAAGGAGAATGAGACCAACATATAGCTTTTGAGTGGAGAAATTACTTTTTAATGACAAAAAGTGTCTTGTTGTACCACAAAAGTTAGCTCATGATATTGCTCCACCGAATGTGATGCAAGTTCGTAGAGCTCAATTAAATGTGGGTGTTTAGGGTTTAGGGTTTAGGTTTAAAAGTAGGACAAAAGGATAAAGGGCCAACATATCTTTTGAGAGGACATAAATTTAAAATCGATGTTATTAATCCATTGTATGTGAGACGAGTTCGTAGAGCTCAACTGAAACTTACTTCAAATGGAGAATTGTAACGAAATAAGTACGGTAGAACCAAAGGAGAATGAGACCAACATATAGCTTTTGAGTGGAGAAATTACTTTTTAATGACAAAAAGTGTCTTGTTGTACCACAAAAGTTAGCTCATGATATTGCTCCACTAATGTGATGCAAGTTCGTAGAGCTCAATTAAATGTGGGTGTTTAGGGTTTAGGGTTTAGGGTTTAGGTTTAAAAGTAGACAAAAGGATAAAGAGGCCAACATATCTTTTGAGAGGAATAAATTTAAAATCGATGTTATTAATCCATTGTATGTGAGACGAGTTCGTAGAGCTCAACTGAAACTTACTTCAAATGGAGAATTGTAACGAAATAAGTAGGTAGAACCAAAGGAGAATGAGGCCAACATATAGCTTTTGAGTGGAGAAATTACTTCTAATGACAAAAGTGTCTTGTTGTACACAATAGTTAAGCTCATGATATTCTCCACCGAATGTGATGCAAGTTCGTAGAGCTAAATAAATGTGGGTGTTTAGGGTTTAGGGTTTAGGGTTTAGGGTAGGACAAAAGGAAAAGAGGCCAACATATAGCTTTTGAGAGGACATAAATTTAAAATCGATGTTATTAATCCATTGTATGTGAGACGAGTTCGTAGAGCTCAACTGAAACTTACTTCAAATGGAGAGTTGTAACGAAATAAGTACGGTAGAACCAAAGAGAATGAGACCAACATATAGCTTTTGAGTGGAGAAATTACTTTTTAATGACAAAAAGTGTCTTGTTGTACCACAAAAAGTTAGCTGATGATATTGCTCCACTAATGTGATGCAAGTTCGTAGAGCTCAATTAAATGTGGGTGTTTAGGGTTTAGGGTTTAGGGTTTAGGTTTAAAAGTAGGACAAAAGGATAAAGAGGCCAACATATCTTTTGAGAGGAATAAATTTAAAATCGATGTTATTAATCCATTGTATGTGAGACGAGTTCGTAGAGCTCAACTGAAACTTACTTCAAATGGAGAATTGTAACGAAATAAGTAGGTAGAACCAAAGGAGAATGAGCCAACATATAGCTTTTGAGTGGAGAAATTACTCTTTAATGACAAAAGTGTCTTGTTGTACAACAATAGTTAAGCTCATGATATTCTCCACCGAATGTGATGCAAGTTCGTAGAGCTAAACTAAATGTGGGTGTTTAGGGTTTAGGGTTTAGGGTTAGGGTAGGACAAAAGGAAAAAGAGGCCACCATATAGCTTTTGAGAGGACATAAATTTAAAATCGATGTTATTAATCCATTGTATGTGAGACGAGTTCGTAGAGCTCAACTGAAACTTACTTCAAATGGAGAATTGTAACGAAATAAGTACGGTAGAACCAAAGGAGAATGAGACCAACATATAGCTTTGAGTGGAGAAATTACTTTTTAATGACAAAAAGTGTCTTGTAGTACCACAATAAGTTAGCTCATTATATTGCTCCACCGAATGTGATGCAAGTTCGTAGAGCTCAATTAAATGTGGGTGTTTAGGGTTTAGGGTTTAGGGTTTAGGTTTAAAGTAAGACAAAAGGATAAAGAGGCCAACATATCTTTTGAGAGGAAATAAATTTAAAATCGATGTTATTAATCCATTGTATGTGAGACGAGTTCGTAGAGCTCAACTGAAACTTACTTCAAATGGAGAATTGTAACGAAATAAGTACGGTAGAACCAAAGGAGAATGAGACCAACATATAGCTATTGAGTGGAGAAATTACTTTTTAATGACAAAAAGTGTCTTGTTGTACCACAAAAAGTTAGCTCATGATATTGCTCCACCGAATGTGATGCAAGTTCGTAGAGCTCAATTAAATGTGGGGGTTTAGGGTTTAGGGTTTAGGTTTAAAAGTAGGACAAAAGGATAAAGCGGCCAACATATCTTTTGAGAGGACATGAATTTAAAATCGATGTTATTAATCCATTGTATGTGAGACGAGTTCGTAGAGCTCAGCTAAAACTTACTTCAAATGGAGAATTGTAACGAAATAAGTACGGTAGAACCAAAGGAGAATGAGACCAACATATAGCTTTTGAGTGGAGAAATTACTTTTTAATGACAAAAAGTGTCTTGTTGTACCACAAAAAGTTAGCTGATGATATTGCTCCACTAATGTGATGCAAGTTCGTAGAGCTCAATTAAATGTGGGTGTTTAGGGTTTAGGGTTTAGGGTTTAGGTTTAAAAGTAAGACAAAAGGATAAAGAGGCCAACATATCTTTTGAGAGGAAATAAATTTAAAATCGATGTTATTAATCCATTGTATGTGAGACGAGTTCGTAGAGCTCAACTGAAACTTACTTCAAATGGAGAATTGTAACGAAATAAGTAGGGTAGAACCAAAGGAGAATGAGGCCAACATATAGCTTTTGAGTGGAGAAATTACTCTCTAATGACCAAAAGTGTCTTGTTGTACAACAATTAGTTTAAGCTCATGATATTTCTCCACCGAATGTGATGCAAGTTCGTAGAGCTAAACTAAATGTGGGTGTTTAGGGTTTAGGGTTTAGGGGTTAGGGTAGGACAAAAGGAAAAGAGGCCAACATATAGCTTTTGAGAGTACATAAATTTAAAATCGATGTTATTAATCCATTGTATGTGAGACGAGTTCGTAGAGCTCAACTGAAACTTACTTCAAATGGAGAGTTGTAACGAAATAAGTACGGTAGAACCAAAGAAGAATGAGACCAACATATAGCTTTTGAGTGGAGAAATTACTTTTTAATGACAAAAAGTGTCTTGTTGTACCACAAAAAGTTAGCTGATGATATTGCTCCACTTAATGTGATGCAAGTTCGTAGAGCTCAATTAAATGTGGGTGTTTAGGGTTTAGGGTTTAGGGTTTAGGTTTAAAAGTAAGACAAAAGGATAAAGAGGCCAACATATCTTTTGAGAGGAAATAAATTTAAAATCGATGTTATTAATCCATTGTATGTGAGACGAGTTCGTAGAGCTCAACTGAAACTTACTTCAAATGGAGAATTGTAACGAAATAAGTAGGGTAGAACCAAAGGAGAATGAGGCCAACATATAGCTTTTGAGTGGAGAAATTACTCTCTAATGACCAAAAGTGTCTTGTTGTACAACAATTAGTTTAAGCTCATGATATTTCTCCACCGAATGTGATGCAAGTTCGTAGAGCTAAACTAAATGTGGGTGTTTAGGGTTTAGGGTTTAGGGGTTAGGGTAGGACAAAAGGAATAAGAGGCCACCATATAGCTTTTGAGAGGACATAAATTTAAAATCGATGTTATTAATCCATTGTATGTGAGACGAGTTCGTAGAGCTCAACTGAAACTTACTTCAAATGGAGAATTGTAACGAAATAAGTACGGTAGAACCAAAGGAGAATGAGACCAACATATAGCTATTGAGTGGAGAAATTACTTTTTAATGACAAAAAGTGTCTTGTAGTACCACAATAAGTTAGCTCATTATATTGCTCCACCGAATGTGATGCAAGTTCGTAGAGCTCAATTAAATGTGGGTGTTTAGGGTTTAGGGTTTAGGGTTTAGGTTTAAAAGTAAGACAAAAGGATAAAGAGGCCAACATATCTTTTGAGAGGAAATAAATTTAAAATCGATGTTATTAATCCATTGTATGTGAGACGAGTTCGTAGAGCTCAACTGAAACTTACTTCAAATGGAGAATTGTAACGAAATAAGTACGGTAGAACCAAAGGAGAATGAGACCAACATATAGCTATTGAGTGGAGAAATTACTTTTTAATGACAAAAAGTGTCTTATTGTACCACAAAAGTTAGCTCATTATATTGCTCCACCGAAGGTGATGCAAGTTCGTAAAGCTCAATTAAATGTGGGTGTTTAGGGTTTAGGGTTTAGGGTTTAGGTTTAAAGGTAGGACAAAAGGAAAAAGAGGCCAACATATAGCTTTTGAGAGGACATAAATTTAAAATCAATGTTATTAATCTATTGTATGTGAGACGAGGTCGTAGAGCTCAACTGAAACTTACTTCAAATGGAGAATTGTAACGAAATAAGTACGGTAGAACCAAAGGAGAATGAGACCAACATATAGCTTTTGAGTGGAGAAATTACTTTTTAACGACAAAAAGTGTCTTGTTGTACCACAAAAAGTTAGCTCATGATATTGCTCCACCGAATGTGATGCAAGTTCGTAGAGCTCAATTAAATGTGGGGGTTTAGGGTTTAGGTTTAAAAGTAGGACAAAAGGATTAAGCGGCCAACATATCTTTTGAGAGGACATGAATTTAAAATCGATGTTATTAATCCATTGTATGTGAGACGAGTTCGTAGAGCTCAGCTAAAACTTACTTCAAATGGAGAATTGTAACGAAATAAGTACGGTAGAAGCAAAGGAGAATGAGACCAACATATAGCTATTGAGTGGAGAAATTACTTTTTAATGACAAAAAGTGTCTTGTAGTACCACAATAAGTTAGCTCATTATATTGCTCCACCGAATGTGATGCAAGTTCGTAGAGCTCAATTAAATGTGGGTGTTTAGGGTGTAGGGTTTAGGGTTTAGGTTTAAAGGTAGGACAAAAGGAAAAAGAGGCCAAATTATAGCTTTTGAGAGGACATAAGTTTAAAATCGATGTTATTAATCCATTGTATGTGAGACGAGTTCGTAGAGCTCAACTGAAACTTACTTCAAATGGAGAATTGTAACGAAATAAGTAGGGTGGAACCAAAGGAGAATGAGGCCAACATATAGCTTTTGAGTGGAGAAATTACTCTCTAATGACCAAAACTGTCTTGTTGTACAACAATTAGTTTAAGCTCATGATATTTCTCCACCGAATGTGATGCAAGTTCGTAGAGCTAAACTAAATGTGGGTGTTTAGGGTTTAGGGTTTAGGGGTTAGGGTAGGACAAAAGGAAAAAGAGGCCACCATATAGCTTTTGAGAGGACATAATTTTAAAATCGATGTTATTAATCCATTGTATGTGAGACGAGTTCGTAGAGCTCAACTGAAACTTACTTCAAATGGAGAATTGTAACGAAATAAGTACGGTAGAACCAAAGGAGAATGAGACCAACATATAGCTTTTGAGTGGAGAAATTACTTTTTAATGACAAAAAGTGTCTTGTTGTACCACAAAAAGTTAGCTGATGATATTGCTCCACTTAATGTGATGCAAGTTCGTAGAGCTCAATTAAATGTGGGTGTTTAGGGTTTAGGGTTTAGGGTTTAGGTTTAAAAGTAAGACAAAAGGATAAAGAGGCCAACATATCTTTTGAGAGGAAATAAATTTAAAATCGATGTTATTAATCCATTGTATGTGAGACGAGTTCGTAGAGCTCAACTGAAACTTACTTCAAATGGAGAATTGTAACGAAATAAGTACGGTAGAACCAAAGGAGAATGAGACCAACATATAGCTATTGAGTGGAGAAATTACTTTTTAATGACAAAAAGTGTCTTATTGTACCACAAAAGTTAGCTCATTATATTGCTCCACCGAATGTGATGCAAGTTCGTAGAGCTCAATTAAATGTGGGGGTTTAGGGTTTAGGGTTTAGGTTTAAAAGTAGGACAAAAGGATAAAGCGGCCAACATATCTTTTGAGAGGACATGAATTTAAAATCGATGTTATTAATCCATTGTATGTGAGACGAGTTCGTAGAGCTCAGCTAAAACTTACTTCAAATGGAGAATTGTAACGAAATAAGTACGGTAGAAGCAAAGGAGAATGAGACCAACATATAGCTATTGAGTGGAGAAATTACTTTTTAATGACAAAAAGTGTCTTGTAGTACCACAATAAGTTAGCTCATTATATTGCTCCACCGAATGTGATGCAAGTTCGTAGAGCTCAATTAAATGTGGGTGTTTAGGGTGTAGGGTTTAGGGTTTAGGTTTAAAGGTAGGACAAAAGGAAAAAGAGGCCAAATTATAGCTTTTGAGAGGACATAAGTTTAAAATCGATGTTATTAATCCATTGTATGTGAGACGAGTTCGTAGAGCTCAACTGAAACTTACTTCAAATGGAGAATTGTAACGAAATAAGTAGGTTAGAACCAAAGGAGAATGAGGCCAACATATAGCTTTTGAGTGGAGAAATTACTCTCTAATGACCAAAAGTGTCTTGTTGTACAACAATTAGTTTAAGCTCATGATATTTCTCCACCGAATGTGATGCAAGTTCGTAGAGCTAAACTAAATGTGGGTGTTTAGGGTTTAGGGTTTAGGGGTTAGGGTAGGACAAAAGGAAAAAGAGGCCAACATATAGCTTTTGAGAGGACATAATGATACGCCCCAAGTTGATGCAAGGGCTGCAATGGATCGTCTAGGATTGATCTTGGATGATGAGAACTCTGAAATGTGAGAAAGAAGAAGAAGAATTTCGTGATGGAAGGGAAATGGACAGAAAAGAGGGGAAGTTTTAGTGAAATGGAAGATGAAGACTTCACACAAAGGTGGTGACAAACCCTTGATAAGCCTAATTCTTGAATCACTCAAGAACTATGAGAATCACTCTCACAAATCTGAATCACTCAGAAAAGAAAATACTAATTCATTCATAATCTGTCTATTACATTGAAGGAGTGGTCCTTATAAAGAAGAAGGAAATTCAGCCTTGTTACAAAAAATGATGAGGTGTAATTTCTCTAGAAGAATCCTAGGCTAGGAGTTACAAATTAAAAGAGGAAGATAGTGATTTGCTTCAGCCCTGAACGTGTATTTGGTGGCTGATTGCTTCATGTAACTCCCTTTCTTGATTGTTATTCTGACCAGGGAATATAGCATTCAATGCTCTTTATGAACTTAATTTCCCTTTCTTTGTAACTCCATTCTTGGCTTTGAAAGCTCTTCAATCCTTTGACTTTGCTGATGTAACTCCTCCATTCAGAACTTATTGAAATTCAAACACATTCAAAGAGTTTTAAGAAAGGAATGGATCCCTCCCTTTAAGCCCTTCATGCGCCACATGCAATCACATACCACTTGAAGTGGATTAAACACACTAAAATAAAATTCAGCAACATAATGCATTTGGATCCAACTTATTCAATTGGTCCTTTGCATTTTTATTGAAATAAAATAAAACAAAACATCACATGGCAGCCCCTATGCGTGGGCTGGCTCTTCTTCTTGGGCCTGAATGATCATCATGATTTTTGGTTCCATCTCTTCTACCACTTTGTCTTCAAGAATGGTTGCCACTACTTGCTGAAGAGTCTCTTTGGCCTTTTTAGCTCTAGCCCTTGTCATTGGTCCTCCAAGTCCTTTTAGTGCTCCATGACCCTTGTCCTTGTCCTTGTCCTCATCATTCCCTCCCTCTTGAAAAGGATTTGACCTCAAATCAAATTCTCCGCCATCTGCATCAAAGAGAGATAAATCAGAGACATTAAAGGTTGAGCTGATGTTATACTCACCTGGAAGCTCTATTTTGTAGGCATTGTGATTGATTCTCTCAAGCACTTGAAAAGGTCCATCCCCTCTAGGTTGGAGTTTGGATTTCCTTTGTTCTGGAAACCTTTCCTTCCTCATGTGCACCCAAACCCAATCTCCGGGTTGGAACACCACCTCCTTTCTTCCCTTGTTAGCTTGCCTAGCATAACTCTCATTCTTTCTCTCAATTTGAGCCTTCACACGCTCATGCATCTTCTTGACATATTCAGCTTTGCCCTGTCCTTCCTTGTGCTTGAAAACAGAAATGTTAGGCATAGGCAACAAATCAAGAGGAGTCAAAGGGTTAAATCCATACACTACTTCAAATGGAGAGCAATTGGTAGTGCTATGGACAGCCCTATTGTAAGCAAATTCAACATGAGGCAAACACGCCTCCCAAGCCTTTAAATTGGCCTTAAGGACAGTCCTAAGCAAGGTGCCTAGGGTCCTATTAACCACCTCAGTTTGCCCATCAGTTTGTGGGTGGCAAGTGGTAGAGAACAAAAGTTTGGTGCCTAACTTCCCCCATAAAGTCCTCCAGAAGTGACTTAGGAACTTGGTGTCCCTATCACTAACTATGCTTCTAGGCATCCCATGAAGTCTTACAACTTCTTTAAAGAACAAATCAGCAACGTGATAAGCATCTTCAGCTTTCCTGCAAGGAATAAAGTGAGCCATTTTTGAAAACCTATCAACAACCACAAAAATGGAATCCTTACCATTCTTTGTTCTAGGGAGGCCTAAAACAAAGTCCATAGACAAGTCAACCCAAGGGTATTCAGGGATTGGCAAAGAAGTATACAAACCATGTGGCATCACCTTAGACTTAGCCTTCTTGCAAACAATGCAATGTTCACAAAACTTGATCACATCATGTCTCATTTTGGGCCAATAGAAATGTTCCTGTAAAGTTTCTAGAGTCTTTTGGACTCCAAAATGACCCATTAATCCCCAGCATGGGATTCTTTAACAAGCAGTTCTCTAATGGAACTTTTAGGCACACACAACCTGTTTTCCTTAAATAAAAATCCATTGTGCCTATAGAATCCATTTTGAGAAACTTTCTCACAAGCCACAAAAATTTCAGCAAAGTTATCATCTTTTTCATACATTTCTTTCACATGTTCAAGTCCTAGCAATTTAGTCTCTAACATGGAAAGCAACATGTGTCTCCTGGATAAAGCATCAGCCACAATGTTACTTTTCCCTTTTTTGTGTTTTATGACATAGGGAAATTGTTCCAAAAATTCAACCCATTTGGCATGCCTTTTGTTCAACTTACCTTGCCCCTTCAAGTATTTCAGCGACTCATGATCACTATGAATCACGAATTCCTTGGGCAAAAGATAATGCTGCCAAGTCTTCAAAGCTCTCACCAAAGCATACAATTCCTTATCATAAGTAGAATAGTTAAGGGCAGCTCCGCTTAACTTTTCACTAAAATAAGCAATTGGGTGGCCTTCTTGAAGCAACACAGCACCAATACCTACATTTGAAGCATCACATTCAAGTTCAAAAGATTTAGCAAAGTTAGGTAAAGCAAGTATAGGTGCATGGGTAAGCTTATGCTTTAGGGCAGCAAAGGCCTCTTCTTGATTCTTTCCCCAATGAAAACCCACATTCTTTTTCACCACTTCATTTAGGGGTGCTGCCAAGGTACTAAAGTCCTTTACAAACCTCCTGTAGAAACTGGCCAAGCCATGAAAACTTCTTACATCACCCACGGATTTAGGAGTGGGCCACTCTTGAATGGCTTTGATCTTTTCCTCATCAACCTGCACTCCTTTCGAACTCACAACAAAACCAAGAAACACAACATGGTCAGTGCAAAAAGTGCATTTCTCAAGATTGGCAAACAATTGTTCCTTTCTAAGCATACTCAAGACGGATCTTAAGTGCTCAACATGCAGCTCAAGAGTAGTGCTATAGACCAAAATATCATCAAAGTACACAACCACAAATTTCCCAATGAATTCCCTCAAAACATGGTTCATTAGTCTCATAAAAGTACTAGGTGCATTAGTTAAACCAAAAGGCATAACCAACCATTCATACAAACCATATTTAGTTTTGAAAGCAGTTTTCCATTCATCCCCTTCTTTAATCCTTATCTGATTGTAACCACTTTTCAAATCAATTTTAGAAAAATAACATGCTCCATGCAATTCATCAAGCAAATCATCAAGTCTAGGAATAGGGTGCCTATACTTAATGGTGATGTTATTCAAGGCTCTACAATCAGAGCACATTCTCCAAGTCCCATCTTTCTTTGGTACCAAAATCACCGGTACAGCACAAGAACTCATGCTATTTCTTACCCACCCTTTGTTCAAGAGTTCTTCCACTTGTCTTTGAATTTCAGTGGTTTCTTGTGGGTTGCTTCTATATGCTGGCCTATTAGGCAAAGAAGCTCCCGGAATGAGATCAATTTGATGCTCAATTCCTCTCAGTGGTGGTAGACCACTTGGAACACTTGTTGGAAACACATCCTCATAATCCTGCAAAAGAGATTTAACACTAGAAGGCAGCTCAAAATTTTCAAAAGTGTTAGTGTTCAAAATCTGATTTTTGCAAAACATCAAGTATAGGATCTGTTTTGAAGCTATCATCCTTTTTCACCTCTCTCTTTTTGATCAAACAAATTTCTTTTCTCTCAAGTATTTCACTCTTTTCTTTTTGCTCTCTCTCAAGTGTTTCACTCTTTTCTTTTGCTTTCTCTCAAGTGTCTCACTCTTTTC
>NC_080045.1:28997551-29065926 GCF_012489685.1 Lotus japonicus | reverse complement strand
TGGTTGTTTGAAGTAAGCAGCCGAATTAACCTTCAAAATTCAACCCGAAGTTTCCGTTTTCTATTTTTACCGGTTTACCGTTTAATTCGGCTAGCAGGTGAATAAAATAGCTTCTTCGACCCCAAAAGCATATGAAATATGCTCAATTCTGGGTTCCGGGGCAAAAGTCGTTGCTGTTTGAAGTTTGCAGCCGAATTAACTTTCAAAATTCAACCTGTAGGTTCCGTTTTCTACTTTTACCGATTTCACCTGTTAAATTCGTCTAGCAGGTGAATTGAATAGCTTCTTCTACCCTAGAAGCATATAAAATAAGCTCAATTTTGGATTCCGGAGCAAACATTACGGCTGTTTGAAGTTTGCAGCCGAATTAACCCTCAAAATTCAACCTGTAGGTTCTGTTTTCTACTTTTACCGATTTCTATTGTTAAATCCGGCTTGCAGGTGAATAAAGTAGCTTCTTCTACCCCAAAAGCATATAAAATATGCTCAAGTCTGGGTTCCGGGCAACAGTTATGGCTGTTTGAAGTTAGCAGGCGAATTAACCTTAAAAATTAAACCTGTAGGTTCCGTTTTCAATTCTTATTGATTTCCCCCGTTTAATTCGCCTGACAAGTGGATAAAGTAGTTTCTTCTACCCCAAAAGGAAATAAAATATGCTTAATTCTGGGTTCCAGGCCAAAAGTTATGGCTGTTCGAAGTTTGCGGCTGAATGAACCTTTAAAATTCTACCTGTAGGTTCTGTTTTCTACTTTTACGATTTCCCCCGTTAAATTCGGCTAGCAGGTGAATAAAATAGCTTCTTCGACCCCAAAAGCATATGAAATATGCTCAATTCTAGGTTCCGGGGCAAAAGTCGTTGCTGTTTGAAGTTTGCAGCCGAATTAAACGTCAAAATTCAACCTGTAGGTTCTGTTTTCTACTTTTACCGATTTCCTCCCTTAAATTTGGTAAGCAGGTGAATAAAATAGCTTCTTCTACCCCAAAAGCATATAAAAAATGCTCAATTCTGGGTTCCGGAACAAAAGTTATGGTTGTTTGAAGTAAGCAGCCGAATTAACCTTCAAAATTCAACCCGAAGTTTCCGTTTTCTATTTTTACCGGTTTACCTCGTTTAATTCGGCTAGCAGGTGAATAAAGTAGCTTCTTCCACCCCAAAAGCATATAAAATATGCTAAATTCTGGGTTCCGGACAAAAGTCATGGATGCTTGAAGTTTGCAGCCGAATTAACTTTCAAAATTCAACCTGTAGGTTCCGTTTACTACTTTTACTGATTTCACCCGTTAAATTCGTCTAGCAGGTGAATAAAATAGCTTCTTCTACCCCAGAAGCATATAAAATATGCTCAATTCTGGGTTCCGGGGCAAACGTTACGGCGGTTTAAAGTTTGCAGCAGAATGAACCTTCAAACTTTAACCTGTAGGTTCTGTTTTCTACTTTTACCGATTTCCCTTGTTAAATTCGGCTAGCAGGTGAATAAAGAAGCTTCTTCAACCCCCAAAGCATATAAAATATGCTCAATTCTGGGTTCCGGGGCAAAAGTTATGGCTGTTTGAAGTTTGCAGGCGAATTAACCTTAAAAATTAAACCTGTAGGTTCCGTTTTCAACTTTTATTGATTTCCCCCGTTTAATTCGCCTGACAGGTGGATAAAGTAGCTTCTTCTACCCCAAAAGGAAATAAAATATGCGAAATTCTGGGTTCCGGACAAAAGTCATGGCTGTTTGAAGTTTGCGGCCGAATTAACTTTTAAAATTAAACCTGTAGGTTCCGTTTACTACTTTTACTGATTTCACCTGTTAAATTCGTCAAGCAGGTGAACAAAATAGCTTCTTCGACCCCAAAAGCATATGAAATATGCTCAATCCTGGGTTCCGGGGCAAAAGTTATGGTTGTTTGAAGGTTGCAGGCGAATTAACCTTAAAAATTAAACCTGTAGGTTCCGTTTTCAATTTTTATTGATTTCCCCCCTTTAATTCGGCTGGCAGGTGATTAAAGTAACTTCTACCCCAAAAGGATATAAAATATGCTTAATTCTGGGTTCCAGGGCAAAAGTTATGGCTGTTCGAAGTTTGCGGCTGAATGAACCTATAAAATTCTACCTGTAGGTTCTGTTTTCCACTTTTACCGACTTCCCCTGTTAAATTCGGCTAGCAGGTGAATAAAATAGCTTCTTCGACCCCAAAAGCATATGAAATATGCTCAATTCTGGGTTCCGGGGCAAAAGTCGTTGCTGTTTGAAGTTTGCAGCCGAATTAACTTTCAAAATTCAACCTGTAGGTTCCGTTTTCTACTTTTACCGATTTCACCTGTTAAATTCGTCTAGCAGGTGAATTGAATAGCTTCTTCTACCCTAGAAGCATATAAAATAAGCTCAATTTTGGATTCCGGAGCAAACGTTACGGCTGTTTGAAGTTTGCAGCCGAATTAACCCTCAAAATTCAACCTGTAGGTTCTGTTTTCTACTTTTACCGATTTCTCTTGTTAAATCCGGCTTGCAGGTGAATAAAGTAGCTTCTTCTACCCCAAAAGCATATAAAATATGCTCAAGTCTGGGTTCCGGGGCAACAGTTATGGCTGTTTGAAGTTAGCAGGCGAATTAACCTTAAAAATTAAACCTGTAGGTTCCGTTTTCAATTTTTATTGATTTCCCCCGTTTAATTCGCCTGACAGGTGGATAAAGTAGCTTCTTCTACCCCAAAAGGAAATAAAATATGCTTAATTCTGGGTTCCAGGCCAAAAGTTAGGGCTGTTCGAAGTTTGCGGCTGAATGAACCTTTAAAAGTCTAACTGTAGGTTCTGTTTTCTACTTTTACCGATTTCCCCCGTTAAATTCGGCTAGGAGGTGAATAAAATAGCTTCTTCGACCCCAAAAGCATATAAAATATGCCAAGTTCTAGGTTCCGAGGCAAAAGTCGTTGCTGTTTGAAGTTTGCAGCCGAATTAAACGTCAAAATTCAACCTGTAGGTTCTGTTTTCTACTTTTACCGATTTCCTCCCTTAAATTTGGTAAGCAGGTGAATAAAATAGCTTCTTCTACTCCAAAAGCATATAAAAAATGCTCAATTCTGGGTTCCGGGACAAAAGTTATGGTTGTTTGAAGTTTGCAGCCGAATTAACCTTCAAAATTCAACCCGAAGTTTCCGTTTTCTATTTTTACCGATTTCCCTCGTTAAATTCGGCTAGCAGGTGAATAAAGTAGCTTCTTCCACCCCAAAAGCATATGATATATGCTCAATCCTGGGTTCCGGGGCAAAAGTCGTGGCTGTTTGAAGTTTGCAGCTGAATTAACCCTCAAAATTCAACCTGTAGGTTCTGTTTTCTACTTTTTCCGATTTCCCTTGTTAAATTCTGGTAGCAGGTGAATAAAGTAGCTTCTTCAACCCCAAAGCATATAAAATATGCTCAATTCTGGGTTCCGGGGCAAAAGTTATGGCTGTTTGAAGTTTGCAGGCGAATTAACCTTAAAAATTAAACCTGTAGGTTCCGTTTTCAATTTTTATTGATTTCCCCCGTTAAATTCGGCTAGCAGGTGAATAAAATAGCTTCTTCGACCCCAAAAGCATATTGTTGTACCACAATTAGTTTAAGCTCATGATATTTCTCCACCGAATGTGATGCAAGTTCGTAGAGCTCAACTAAATGTGGGTGTTTAGGGTTTAGGATTTAGGGTTTAGGGTAGGACAAAAGGATAAAGAGGCCAACATATAGCTTTTGAGAGGACATAAATTTAAAATCGATGTTATTAATCCATTGTATGTGAGACGAGTTCGTAGAGCTCAACTGAAACTTACTTCAAATGGAGAATTTTAACGAAATAAGTAGGTAGAACCAAAGGAGAATGAGACCTACATATAGCTATTGAGTGGAGAAATTACTTTTTAATGACAAAAAGTGTCTTGTTGTACCACAATAAGTTAGCTCATTATATTGCTCCACCGAATGTGATGCAAGTTCGTAGAGCTCAATTAAATGTGGGTGTTTAGGGTTTAGGGTTTAGGGTTTAGGTTTAAAGGTAGGACAAAAGGATAAAGAGGCCAACATATAGCTTTTGAGGGAACATAAATTTAAAACCGATGTTATTAATCCATTGTATGTGAGACGAGTTCGTAGCGCTCAACTGAAACTTATTTCAAATGGAGAATTGTAACGAAATATGTATGGTAGAACCAAAGGAGAATGAGACCAACATATAGCTTTTGAGTGGAGAAATTACTCTCTAACGACAAAAAGTGTCTTGTTGTACCACAATTAGTTTAAGGTCATGATATTTCTCCACCGAATGTCATGCAAGTTCGTAGAGCTCAACTAAATGTGGGTGTTTAGGGTTTAGGGTTTAGGTTTAAATGTAGGACAAAAGGATAAAGAGGCCAACATATCTTTTGAGCGGACATAAATTTAAAATCGATGTTATTAATCCATTGTATGTGAGACGAGTTCGTAGAGCTCAACTGAAACTTATTTCAAATGGAGAATTGTAACGAAATATGTATGGTAGAACCAAAGGAGAATGAGACCAACATATAGCTTTTGAGTGGAGAAATTACTTTTTAATGACAAAAAGTGTCTTGTTGTACCACAATAAGTTAGCTCATTATATTGCTCCACCGAATGTGATGCAAGTTCGTAGAGCTCAATTAAATGTGGGTGTTTAGGGTTTAGGGTTTAGGGTTTAGGTTTAAAGGTAGGACAAAAGGATAAAGAGGCCAACATATAGCTTTTGAGAGAACATAAATTAAAAACCGATGTTATTAATCCATTGTATGTGAGACGAGTTCGTAGAGCTCAACTGAAACTTACTACAAATTGAGAATTTTAACGAAATAAGTAGGGTAGAACCAAAGGAGAATGAGACCAACATATAGCTTTTGAGTGGAGAAATTACTTATTAATGACAAAAAGTGTCTTGTTGTACCACAATAAGTTAGCTCATTATATTGCTCCACCGAATGTGATGCAAGTTCGTAGAGCTCAATTAAATGTGGGTGTTTAGGGTTTAGGGTTTAGGGTTTAGGTTTAAAGGTAGGACAAAAGGATAAAGAGGCCAACATATAGCTTTTGAGGGAACATAAATTTAAAACCGATGTTATTAATCCATTGTATGTGAGACGAGTTCGTAGCGCTCAACTGAAACTTATTTCAAATGGAGAATTGTAACGAAATATGTATGGTAGAACCAAAGGAGAATGAGACCAACATATAGCTTTTGAGTGGAGAAATTACTCTCTAACGACAAAAAGTGTCTTGTTGTACCACAATTAGTTTAAGGTCACGATATTTCTCCACCGAATGTCATGCAAGTTCGTAGAGCTCAACTAAATGTGGGTGTTTAGGGTTTAGGGTTTAGGTTTAAATGTAGGACAAAAGGATAAAGAGGCCAACATATCTTTTGAGCGGACATAAATTTAAAATCGATGTTATTAATCCATTGTATGTGAGACGAGTTCGTAGAGCTCAACTGAAACTTACTACAAATTGAGAATTTGTAACGAAATAAGTAGGGTAGAACCAAAGGAGAATGAGACCAACATATAGCTTTGAGTGGAGAAATTACTCTTAATGACAAAAGTGTCTTGTTGTACCACAATTAGTTTAGCTCATGATATTGCTCCACCGAATGTGATGCAAGTTCGTAGAGCTCAATTAAATGTGGGTGTTTAGGGTTTAGGGTTTAGGGTTTAGGTTAAAGTAGGACAAAAGGAAAAGAGGCCAACATATGCTTTTGAGAGGACATAAATTTATAAAATCGATGTTATTAATCCATTGTATGTGAGACGAGTTCGTAGAGCTCAACTGAAACTTACTTCAAATGGAGAATTGTAACGAAATAAGTACGGTAGAACCAAAAGGGAGAATGAGACCAACATATAGCTTTTGAGTGGAGAAATTACTTTTAATGACAAAAAGTGTCTTGTTGTACCACAATAAGTTAGCTCATGATATTGCTCCACCGAATGTGATGCAAGTTCGTAGAGCTCAATTAAATGTGGGTGTTTAGGGTTTAGGGTTTAGGGTTTAGGTTTAAAGTAGACAAAAGGATAAAGAGGCCAACATATCTTTTGAGAGGAAATAAATTTAAAATCGATGTTATTAATCCATTGTATGTGAGACGAGTTCGTAGAGCTCAACTGAAACTTACTTCAAATGGAGAATTGTAACGAAATAAGTACGGTAGAACCAAAGGAGAATGAGACCAACATATAGCTTTGAGTGGAGAAATTACTTTTTAATGACAAAAAGTGTCTTTTGTACCACAAAAGTTAGCTCATTATATTGCTCCACCGAATGTGATGCAAGTTCGTAGAGCTCAATTAAATGTGGGGGGTTTAGGGTTTAGGGTTTAGGTTTAAAAGTAGGACAAAAGGATAAAGAGGCCAACATATCTTTTGAGAGGAAATGAATTTAAAATCGATGTTATTAATCCATTGTATGTGAGACGAGTTCGTAGAGCTCAACTGAAAACTTACTTCAAATGGAGAATTGTAACGAAATAAGTACGGTAGAAACAAAGGAGAATGAGACCAACATATAGCTATTGAGTGGAGAAATTACTTTTTAATGACAAAAAGTGTCTTGTAGTACCACAATAAGTTAGCTCATTATATTGCTCCACCGAATGTGATGCAAGTTCGTAGAGCTCAATTAAATGTGGGTGTTTAGGGTTGTAGGGTTTAGGTTTAAAAGTAGGACAAAAGGAAAAAGAGGCCAAATTATAGCTTTTGAGAGGACATAAGTTTAAAATCGATGTTATTAATCCATTGTATGTGAGACGAGTTCGTAGAGCTCAACTGAAACTTACTTCAAATGGAGAATTGTAACGAAATAAGTAGGTTAGAACCAAAGGAGAATGAGGCCAACATATAGCTTTTGAGTGGAGAAATTACTCTCTAATGACCAAAAGTGTCTTGTTGTACAACAATTAAGTTTAGCTCATGATATTTCTCCACCGAATGTGATGCAAGTTCGTAGAGCTAAACTAAATGTGGGTGTTTAGGGTTTAGGGTTTAGGGGTTAGGGTAGGACAAAAGGAAAAAGAGGCCAACATATAGCTTTTGAGAGGACATAATGATACGCCCCAAGTTGATGCAAGGGCTGCAATGGATCGTCTAGGATTGATCTTGGATGATGAGAACTCTGAAATGTGAGAAAGAAGAAGAAGAATTTCGTGATGGAAGGGAAATGGACAGAAAAGAGGGGAAGTTTTAGTGAAATGGAAGATGAAGACTTCACACAAAGGTGGTGACAAACCCTTGATAAGCCTAATTCTTGAATCACTCAAGAACTATGAGAATCACTCTCACAAATCTGAATCACTCAGAAAAGAAAATACTAATTCATTCATAATCTGTCTATTACATTGAAGGAGTGGTCCTTATAAAGAAGAAGGAAATTCAGCCTTGTTACAAAAAATGATGAGGTGTAATTTCTCTAGAAGAATCCTAGGCTAGGAGTTACAAATTAAAAGAGGAAGATAGTGATTTGCTTCAGCCCTGAACGTGTATTTGGTGGCTGATTGCTTCATGTAACTCCCTTTCTTGATTGTTATTCTGACCAGGGAATATAGCATTCAATGCTCTTTATGAACTTAATTTCCCTTTCTTTGTAACTCCATTCTTGGCTTTGAAAGCTCTTCAATCCTTTGACTTTGCTGATGTAACTCCTCCATTCAGAACTTATTGAAATTCAAACACATTCAAAGAGTTTTAAGAAAGGAATGGATCCCTCCCTTTAAGCCCTTCATGCGCCACATGCAATCACATACCACTTGAAGTGGATTAAACACACTAAAATAAAATTCAGCAACATAATGCATTTGGATCCAACTTATTCAATTGGTCCTTTGCATTTTTATTGAAATAAAATAAAACAAAACATCACATGGCAGCCCCTATGCGTGGGCTGGCTCTTCTTCTTGGGCCTGAATGATCATCATGATTTTTGGTTCCATCTCTTCTACCACTTTGTCTTCAAGAATGGTTGCCACTACTTGCTGAAGAGTCTCTTTGGCCTTTTTAGCTCTAGCCCTTGTCATTGGTCCTCCAAGTCCTTTTAGTGCTCCATGACCCTTGTCCTTGTCCTTGTCCTCATCATTCCCTCCCTCTTGAAAAGGATTTGACCTCAAATCAAATTCTCCGCCATCTGCATCAAAGAGAGATAAATCAGAGACATTAAAGGTTGAGCTGATGTTATACTCACCTGGAAGCTCTATTTTGTAGGCATTGTGATTGATTCTCTCAAGCACTTGAAAAGGTCCATCCCCTCTAGGTTGGAGTTTGGATTTCCTTTGTTCTGGAAACCTTTCCTTCCTCATGTGCACCCAAACCCAATCTCCGGGTTGGAACACCACCTCCTTTCTTCCCTTGTTAGCTTGCCTAGCATAACTCTCATTCTTTCTCTCAATTTGAGCCTTCACACGCTCATGCATCTTCTTGACATATTCAGCTTTGCCCTGTCCTTCCTTGTGCTTGAAAACAGAAATGTTAGGCATAGGCAACAAATCAAGAGGAGTCAAAGGGTTAAATCCATACACTACTTCAAATGGAGAGCAATTGGTAGTGCTATGGACAGCCCTATTGTAAGCAAATTCAACATGAGGCAAACACGCCTCCCAAGCCTTTAAATTGGCCTTAAGGACAGTCCTAAGCAAGGTGCCTAGGGTCCTATTAACCACCTCAGTTTGCCCATCAGTTTGTGGGTGGCAAGTGGTAGAGAACAAAAGTTTGGTGCCTAACTTCCCCCATAAAGTCCTCCAGAAGTGACTTAGGAACTTGGTGTCCCTATCACTAACTATGCTTCTAGGCATCCCATGAAGTCTTACAACTTCTTTAAAGAACAAATCAGCAACGTGATAAGCATCTTCAGCTTTCCTGCAAGGAATAAAGTGAGCCATTTTTGAAAACCTATCAACAACCACAAAAATGGAATCCTTACCATTCTTTGTTCTAGGGAGGCCTAAAACAAAGTCCATAGACAAGTCAACCCAAGGGTATTCAGGGATTGGCAAAGAAGTATACAAACCATGTGGCATCACCTTAGACTTAGCCTTCTTGCAAACAATGCAATGTTCACAAAACTTGATCACATCATGTCTCATTTTGGGCCAATAGAAATGTTCCTGTAAAGTTTCTAGAGTCTTTTGGACTCCAAAATGACCCATTAATCCCCCAGCATGGGATTCTTTAACAAGCAGTTCTCTAATGGAACTTTTAGGCACACACAACCTGTTTTCCTTAAATAAAAATCCATTGTGCCTATAGAATCCATTTTGAGAAACTTTCTCACAAGCCACAAAAATTTCAGCAAAGTTATCATCTTTTTCATACATTTCTTTCACATGTTCAAGTCCTAGCAATTTAGTCTCTAACATGGAAAGCAACATGTGTCTCCTGGATAAAGCATCAGCCACAATGTTACTTTTCCCTTTTTTGTGTTTTATGACATAGGGAAATTGTTCCAAAAATTCAACCCATTTGGCATGCCTTTTGTTCAACTTACCTTGCCCCTTCAAGTATTTCAGCGACTCATGATCACTATGAATCACGAATTCCTTGGGCAAAAGATAATGCTGCCAAGTCTTCAAAGCTCTCACCAAAGCATACAATTCCTTATCATAAGTAGAATAGTTAAGGGCAGCTCCGCTTAACTTTTCACTAAAATAAGCAATTGGGTGGCCTTCTTGAAGCAACACAGCACCAATACCTACATTTGAAGCATCACATTCAAGTTCAAAAGATTTAGCAAAGTTAGGTAAAGCAAGTATAGGTGCATGGGTAAGCTTATGCTTTAGGGCAGCAAAGGCCTCTTCTTGATTCTTTCCCCAATGAAAACCCACATTCTTTTTCACCACTTCATTTAGGGGTGCTGCCAAGGTACTAAAGTCCTTTACAAACCTCCTGTAGAAACTGGCCAAGCCATGAAAACTTCTTACATCACCCACGGATTTAGGAGTGGGCCACTCTTGAATGGCTTTGATCTTTTCCTCATCAACCTGCACTCCTTTCGAACTCACAACAAAACCAAGAAACACAACATGGTCAGTGCAAAAAGTGCATTTCTCAAGATTGGCAAACAATTGTTCCTTTCTAAGCATACTCAAGACGGATCTTAAGTGCTCAACATGCAGCTCAAGAGTAGTGCTATAGACCAAAATATCATCAAAGTACACAACCACAAATTTCCCAATGAATTCCCTCAAAACATGGTTCATTAGTCTCATAAAAGTACTAGGTGCATTAGTTAAACCAAAAGGCATAACCAACCATTCATACAAACCATATTTAGTTTTGAAAGCAGTTTTCCATTCATCCCCTTCTTTAATCCTTATCTGATTGTAACCACTTTTCAAATCAATTTTAGAAAAATAACATGCTCCATGCAATTCATCAAGCAAATCATCAAGTCTAGGAATAGGGTGCCTATACTTAATGGTGATGTTATTCAAGGCTCTACAATCAGAGCACATTCTCCAAGTCCCATCTTTCTTTGGTACCAAAATCACCGGTACAGCACAAGAACTCATGCTATTTCTTACCCACCCTTTGTTCAAGAGTTCTTCCACTTGTCTTTGAATTTCAGTGGTTTCTTGTGGGTTGCTTCTATATGCTGGCCTATTAGGCAAAGAAGCTCCCGGAATGAGATCAATTTGATGCTCAATTCCTCTCAGTGGTGGTAGACCACTTGGAACACTTGTTGGAAACACATCCTCATAATCCTGCAAAAGAGATTTAACACTAGAAGGCAGCTCAAAATTTTCAAAAGTGTTAGTGTTCAAAATCTGATTTTTGCAAAACATCAAGTATAGGATCTGTTTTGAAGCTATCATCCTTTTCACCTCTCTCTTTTTGATCAAACAAATTTCTTTTCTCTCAAGTATTTCACTCTTTTCTTTTTGCTCTCTCTCAAGTGTTTCACTCTTTTCTTTTTGCTTTCTCTCAAGTGTCTCACTCTTTTCTTTTCTCTCTTGTTCAATCTTTTCTCTCATTTTCTTTTGATCCTCACGCACCTCCCTAGGGCTCAAAGGTTTGAGCGTAATTTTCTGGCCATGATGTTGGAATGAGATCTTGTTGGTGCTTCCATTATGATCAGAGTTGGTGTCATATTGCCATGGTCTTCCCAGCAGTATGTGACTAGCCTCCATGGGAACAACATCACAAAGAACCTTATCCCTGTATTTGCCAATGGAAAAGTCAACTTCAACTTGCTTACTTACTTGTATTTCTCCATAGTGGCTGAGCCATTGAAGTTTGTATGGCCAAGGATGTGGTTTTGTGACCAGGTTCAGCTTCTCCACCATTCTTTCACTAGCCACATTAGTACAGCTTCCGCCATCAACAATCATCAAGCAAATCTGCCCATTGACAGAACATCTTGTGTGAAAGATATTCTCTCTTTGGCTTTCTTTCTTTGGCTTTTGTTGGCTACCAAGCATTCTTCGGATCATCAACAGTTCACCATTCATGGCTGCCTCCTCTTCTTCTTCACTTTGTTCTCCTTCGGACTCACTGGTGTAGTCTCCATCATCCTTAAGAATCATGGTCTTTTTGGAGGCACATTCATAAGCATAATGTCCCATACCTTGGCATTTGAAGCACTTGACCTCTTTGCTCTTTTTGGATGGTTGTTCAAGAGGTTTTGAAGAAGCTGAAGCTTGTGGTTTGGTGGCTGGTTTGCTAAGGGTGCTCGGCCCTTCATTCTTCATTCTGTCTCTCCAAGATGAATTGGAATTGGTAGAACTCTTCCTTGCAAGCCCTTTCCTTTTGAGTTGTTGCTCAACTTTAGTGGCCTTGTGCAGCAATTCTTCCATGTCTACATATTCCTGAAGTTCTACAATATCTCTAACATCATTAGACAGACCATTAATAAATCGAATCATGGTTACCTCTTCATCCTCCTCAAGATTGGCTTGCAACATAAGCACCTCAAGTTCTTTGTAATACTCCTCAACACTCTTGCTGCCTTGGGTAAGTTTTTGAAGTTTAAATTTTACATCCCTAGCATGGCTTGAAGGGACATATCTTTTCCTCATGATTCGTTTCATTTCAGCCCATGTTTCCACCGCTGGCTCCTCATTTCTCAATCTCTCTTTTGCAAACTTATTCCACCAAACAAGAGCATAGTCTGAAAAGTGAGCAGCTGCAAGTTTCACCTTTTGGTCCTCCTCATAGTTGTTGCAAGCAAAGACATGCTCTATTTTGAGTTCCCACTCCAAGTATGCCTCTGGATCACTCTTTCCCTTAAAAGGAGGAATTTGGAATTTGACTCCTTCAATCCGAGCAGGTCTAGGATTTTCATGAATTCGTCGTGGCCTCCCGCCTTCACTGTCACTATTGTTCCGGTTCTCCATTTGATCCAGCCTTTCGTGGATCTCTTCAGTTTGCCTCCTCATTAAGTTTTCCAGATGTTGTGTAAGAGCCCGCATTTCGATGGTCGAGAGTCGCACTGCTGGTTGCTCCTCCTCTTCTCCTGACATCTTTGACAAATGAAAAGATTCAAGTAGAACAAACAAATGTTAGTGTTTACCTCACTTCTCTCGTGTTTCCCTCAAATTGGCTTTTCTATGATGTGCACTCTTGCCTTTTTCCACTCAAAAATTCTCACAATCTCTTGAGTAAATCAAAGTTAAGACACACAAAGAATTATGCCACCAAATTTGTGTAGAGTCACACAGATTAGAATAGACTTTAGAATATGAAACAAAAGAAGACAAGACAAATCACCACAGAAATGGAAAGGACTCAAAATATTTAGAGACTAAAGAAGAATTCAAGAACAAACAGAAAGAAGAAAATAAATTGGAATGCTAGCAACAAAATTACCTTGAACAATTGAATTTGGCTAATTAAACAAGAACCATTCAGCCATTTTTTTTTTGAATTTTCGTTTTTTTTTTTTTTGAATTTTCGTTTTGTAATTTGTTTTTGATTCTGAACAATTAACAAGGCTTAACTTTTGCAATGGTTCAGCCAAAAGAAACAAAAACTAAAATCAAGGTAACAAGAAATGATAAAGAGTTGCAAACCAGAATTCCAGATAAGAAAAGAAACCAAAATCCTAGAACCGGAGCTCTGATTACCAAATGATACGCCCCAAGTTGATGCAAGGGCTGCAATGGATCGTCTAGGATTGATCTTGGATGATGAGAACTCTGAAATGTGAGAAAGAAGAAGAAGAATTTCGTGATGGAAGGGAAATGGACAGAAAAGAGGGGAAGTTTTAGTGAAATGGAAGATGAAGACTTCACACAAAGGTGGTTACAAACCCTTGATAAGCCTAATTCTTGAATCACTCAAGAACTATGAGAATCACTCTCACAAATCTGAATCACTCAGAAAAGAAAATACTAATTCATTCATAATCTGTCTATTACATTGAAGGAGTGGTCCTTATAAAGAAGAAGGAAATTCAGCCTTGTTACAAAAAATGATGAGGTGTAATTTCTCTAGAAGAATCCTAGGCTAGGAGTTACAAATTAAAAGAGGAAGATAGTGATTTGCTTCAGCCCTGAACGTGTATTTGGTGGCTGATTGCTTCATGTAACTCCCTTTCTTGATTGTTATTCTGACCAGGGAATATAGCATTCAATGCTCTTTATGAACTTAATTTCCCTTTCTTTGTAACTCCATTCTTGGCTTTGAAAGCTCTTCAATCCTTTGACTTTGCTGATGTAACTCCTCCATTCAGAACTTATTGAAATTCAAACACATTCAAAGAGTTTTAAGAAAGGAATGGATCCCTCCCTTTAAGCCCTTCATGCGCCACATGCAATCACATACCACTTGAAGTGGATTAAACACACTAAAATAAAATTCAGCAACATAATGCATTTGGATCCAACTTATTCAATTGGTCCTTTGCATTTTTATTGAAATAAAATAAAACAAAACATCACATGGCAGCCCCTATGCGTGGGCTGGCTCTTCTTCTTGGGCCTGAATGATCATCATGATTTTTGGTTCCATCTCTTCTACCACTTTGTCTTCAAGAATGGTTGCCACTACTTGCTGAAGAGTCTCTTTGGCCTTTTTAGCTCTAGCCCTTGTCATTGGTCCTCCAAGTCCTTTTAGTGCTCCATGACCCTTGTCCTTGTCCTTGTCCTCATCACATAAATTTAAAATCGATGTTATTAATCCATTGTATGTGAGACGAGTTCGTAGAGCTCAACTGAAACTTACTTCAAATGGAGAATTGTAACGAAATAAGTACGGTAGAACCAAAGGAGAATGAGACCAACATATAGCTTTTGATTGGAGAAATTACTTTTTAATGACAAAAAGTGTCTTGTTGTACCACAATAAGTTAACTCATGATATTGCTCCACCGAATGTCAGCAAGTTCGTAGAGCTCAATTAAATGTGGGTGTTTAGGGTTTAGGGTTTAGGGTTTAGGGTGGGAAAAAAGGAAAAAGAGGCCAACATATAGCTTTTTAGAGGACATAAATTTAAAATCGATGTTATTAATCCATTGTATCTGAGCTGAGTTCGTAGAGCTCAACTGAAACTTACTTCAATTGGAGAATTGTAACGAAATAAGTACGGCAGAACCAAAGGGGAATGAGTCCAACATATAGCTTTTGAGTGGAGAACTTACTTTTTAATGACAAAAAGTGTCTTGTTGTACCACAATAAGTTAGCTCATGATATTGCTCCACTTAATGTGATGCAAGTTCGTAGAGCTCATTTAAATGTGGGTGTTTAGGGTTTAGGGTTTAGGGTTTAGGTTTAAAGGTAGGACAAAAGGATAAAGAGGCCAACATATAGCTTTTGAGTGGACATAAATTTAAATTCGATGTTATTAATCCATTGTATGTGAGACGAGTTCGTAGAGCTCAACTGAAACTTACTTCAAATGGAGAATTGTAACGAAATAAGTACGGTAGAACCAAAGGAGAATGAGGCCAACATATAGCTTTTGAGTGGAGAAAGTACTCTCTAATGATAAAAAGTGTCTAGTTGTACCACAATAAGTTTAAGCTCATGATATTGCTCCACCGAATGTGATGCAAGTTCGTAGAGCTCAACTAAATGTGGGTGTTTAGGGTTTAGGGTTTAGGGTAGGACAAAAGGATAAAGAGACCAACATATAGCTTTTGAGAGGACATAAATTTAAAATCGATGTTATTAATCCATTGTATCTGAGCTGAGTTCGTAGAGCTCAACTAAAACTTACTTCAAATGGAGAATTGTAACGAAATAAGTACGGTAGAACCAAAGGAGAATGAGACCAACATATAGCTTTTGAGTGGAGAAATTACTTTTTAATGACAAAAAGTGTCTTGTTGTACCACAAAAAGTTAGCTGATGATATTGCTCCACTTAATGTGATGCAAGTTCGTAGAGCTCAATTAAATGTGGGTGTTTAGGGTTTAGGGTTTAGGGTTTAGGTATAAAAGTAAGACAAAAGGATAAAGAGGCCAACATATCTTTTGAGAGGAAATAAATTTAAAATCGATGTTATTAATCCATTGTATGTGAGACGAGTTCGTAGAGCTCAACTGAAACTTACTTCAAATGGAGAATTGTAACGAAATAAGTACGGTAGAACCAAAGGAGAATGAGACCAACATATAGCTATTGAGTGGAGAAATTACTTTTTAATGACAAAAAGTGTCTTGTAGTACCACAATAAGTTAGCTCATTATATTGCTCCACCGAATGTGATGCAAGTTCGTAGAGCTCAATTAAATGTGGGTGTTTAGGGTTTAGGGTTTAGGGTTTAGGTTTAAAGGTAGGACAAAAGGAAAAAGAGGCCAAATTATATCTTTTGAGAGGAAATAAATTTAAAATCGATGTTATTAATCCATTGTATGTGAGACGAGTTCGTAGAGCTCAACTGAAACTTACTTCAAATGGAGAATTGTAACGAAATAAGTACGATAGAACCAAAGGAGAATGAGACCAACATATAGCTATTGAGTGGAGAAATTACTTTTTAATGACAAAAAGTGTCTTGTTGTACCACAAAAGTTAGCTCATTATATTGCTCCACCGAATGTGATGCAAGTTCGTAGAGCTCAATTAAATGTGGGTGTTTAGGGTTTAGGGTTTAGGGTTTAGGTTTAAAGGTAGGACAAAAGGAAAAAGAGGCCAACATATAGCTTTTGAGAGGACATAAATTTAAAATCAATGTTATTAATCTATTGTATGTGAGACGAGGTCGTAGAGCTCAACTGAAACTTACTTCAAATGGAGAATTGTAACGAAATAAGTACGGTAGAACCAAAGGAGAATGAGACCAACATATAGCTTTTGAGTGGAGAAATTACTTTTTAATGACAAAAAGTGTCTTGTTGTACCACAAAAAGTTAGCTCATGATATTGCTCCACCGAATGTGATGCAAGTTCGTAGAGCTCAATTAAATGTGGGGGTTTAGGGTTTAGGGTTTAGGTTTAAAAGTAGGACAAAAGGATAAAGCGGCCAACATATCTTTTGAGAGGACATGAATTTAAAATCGATGTTATTAATCCATTGTATGTGAGACGAGTTCGTAGAGCTCAGCTGAAACTTACATCAAATGGAGAATTGTAACGAAATAAGTACGGTAGAAGCAAAGGAGAATGAGACCAACATATAGCTATTGAGTGGAGAAATTACTTTTTAATGACAAAAAGTGTCTTGTAGTACCACAATAAGTTAGCTCATTATATTGCTCCACCGAATGTGATGCAAGTTCGTAGAGCTCAATTAAATGTGGGTGTTTAGGGTTTAGGGTTTAGGGTTTAGGTTTAAAGGTAGTACAAAAGGAAAAAGAGGCCAAATTATAGCTTTTGAGAGGACATAAGTTTAAAATCGATGTTATTAATCCATTGTATGTGAGACGAGTTCGTAGAGCTCAACTGAAACTTACTTCAAATGGAGAATTGTAACGAAATAAGTACGGTAGAACCAAAGGAGAATGAGACCAACATATAGCTTTTGATTGGAGAAATTACTTTTTAATGACAAAAAGTGTCATGTTGTACCACAATAAGTTAACTCATGATATTGCTCCACCGAATGTCAGCAAGTTCGTAGAGCTCAATTAAATGTGGGTGTTTAGGGTTTAGGGTTTAGGGTTTAGGGTGGGAAAAAAGGAAAAAGAGGCCAACATATAGCTTTTTAGAGGACATAAATTTAAAATCGATGTTATTAATCCATTGTATCTGAGCTGAGTTCGTAGAGCTCAACTGAAACTTACTTCAATTGGAGAATTGTAACGAAATAAGTACGGCAGAACCAAAGGGGAATGAGTCCAACATATAGCTTTTGAGTGGAGAACTTACTTTTTAATGACAAAAAGTGTCTTGTTGTACCACAATAAGTTAGCTCATGATATTGCTCCACCGAATGTGATGCAAGTTCGTAGAGCTCATTTAAATGTGGGTGTTTAGGGTTTAGGGTTTAGGGTTTAGGTTTAAAGGTAGGACAAAAGGATAAAGAGGCCTACATATAGCTTTTGAGTGGACATAAATTTAAATTCGATGTTATTAATCCATTGTATGTGAGACGAGTTCGTAGAGCTCAACTGAAACTTACTTCAAATGGAGAATTGTAACGAAATAAGTACGGTAGAACCAAAGGAGAATGAGGCCAACATATAACTTTTGAGTGGAGAAAGTACTCTCTAATGATAAAAAGTGTCTAGTTGTACCACAATAAGTTTAAGCTCATGATATTGCTCCACCGAATGTGATGCAAGTTCGTAGAGCTCAACTAAATGTGGGTGTTTAGGGTTTAGGGTTTAGGGTTTAGGGTAGGACAAAAGGATAAAGAGGCCAACATATAGCTTTTGAGAGGACATAAATTTAAAATCGATGTTATTAATCCATTGTATCTGAGCTGAGTTCGTAGAGCTCAACTAAAACTTACTTCAAATGGAGAATTGTAACGAAATAAGTACGGTAGAACCAAAGGAGAATGAGACCAACATATAGCTTTTGAGTGGAGAAATTACTTTTTAATGACAAAAAGTGTCTTGTTGTACCACAAAAAGTTAGCTCATGATATTGCTCCACCGAATGTGATGCAAGTTCGTAGAGCTCAATTAAATGTGGGGGTTTAGGGTTTAGGGTTTAGGTTTAAAAGTAGGACAAAAGGATAAAGCGGCCAATATATCTTTTGAGAGGACATGAATTTAAAATCGATGTTATTAATCCATTGTATGTGAGACGAGTTCGTAGAGCTCAGCTGAAACTTACTTCAAATGGAGAATTGTAACGAAATAAGTAGGGTAGAACCAAAGGAGAATGAGGCCAACATATAGCTTTTGAGTGGAGAAATTACTCTCTAATGACCAAAAGTGTCTTGTTGTACAACAATTAGTTTAAGCTCATGATATTTCTCCACCGAATGTGATGCAAGTTCGTAGAGCTAAACTAAATGTGGGTGTTTAGGGTTTAGGGTTTAGGGTTTAGGGTAGGACAAAAGGATAAAGAGGCCAACATATAGCTTTTGAGAGGACATAAATTTAAAATCGATGTTATTAATCCATTGTATCTGAGCTGAGTTCGTAGAGCTCAACTAAAACTTACTTCAAATGGAGAATTGTAACAAAATAAGTACGGTAGAACCAAAGGAGAATGAGACCAACATATAGCTTTTGAGTGGAGAAATTACTTTTTAATGACAAAAAGTGTCTTGTTGTACCACAAAAAGTTAGCTCATGATATTGCTCCACCGAATGTGATGCAAGTTCGTAGAGCTCAATTAAATGTGGGGGTTTAGGGTTTAGGGTTTAGGTTTAAAAGTAGGACAAAAGGATAAAGCGGCCAACATATCTTTTGAGAGGACATGAATTTAAAATCGATGTTATTAATCCATTGTATGTGAGACGAGTTCGTAGAGCTCAGCTGAAACTTACTTCAAATGGAGAATTGTAACGAAATAAGTACGGTAGAAGCAAAGGAGAATGAGACCAACATATAGCTATTGAGTGGAGAAATTACTTTTTAATGACAAAAAGTGTCTTGTAGTACCACAATAAGTTAGCTCATTATATTGCTCCACCGAATGTGATGCAAGTTCGTAGAGCTCAATTAAATGTGGGTGTTTAGGGTTTAGGGTTTAGGGTTTAGGTTTAAAGGTAGGACAAAAGGAAAAAGAGGCCAAATTATAGCTTTTGAGAGGACATAAGTTTAAAATCGATGTTATTAATCCATTGTATGTGAGACGAGTTCGTAGAGCTCAACTGAAACTTACTTCAAATGGAGAATTGTAACGAAATAAGTAGGGTAGAACCAAAGGAGAATGAGGCCAACATATAGCTTTTGAGTGGAGAAATTACTCTCTAATGACCAAAAGTGTCTTGTTGTACAACAATTAGTTTAAGCTCATGATATTTCTCCACCGAATGTGATGCAAGTTCGTAGAGCTAAACTAAATGTGGGTGTTTAGGGTTTAGGGTTTAGGGGTTAGGGTAGGACAAAAGGAAAAAGAGGCCAACATATAGCTTTTGAGAGGACATAAATTTAAAATCGATGTTATTAATCCATTGTATGTGAGACGAGTTCGTAGAGCTCAACTGAAACTTACTTCAAATGGAGAATTGTAACGAAATAAGTACGGTAGAACCAAAGGAGAATGAGACCAACATATAGCTTTTGATTGGAGAAATTACTTTTTAATGACAAAAAGTGTCTTGTTGTACCACAATAAGTTAACTCATGATATTGCTCCACCGAATGTCAGCATGTTCGTAGAGCTCAATTAAATGTGGGTGTTTAGGGTTTAGGGTTTAGGGTTTAGGGTGGGAAAAAAGGAAAAAGAGGCCAACATATAGCTTTTTAGAGGACATAAATTTAAAATCGATGTTATTAATCCATTGTATCTGAGCTGAGTTCGTAGAGCTCAACTGAAACTTACTTCAATTGGAGAATTGTAACGAAATAAGTACGGCAGAACCAAAGGGGAATGAGTCCAACATATAGCTTTTGAGTGGAGAACTTACTTTTTAATGACAAAAAGTGTCTTGTTGTACCACAATAAGTTAGCTCATGATATTGCTCCACCGAATGTGTTGCAAGTTCGTAGAGCTCATTTAAATGTGGGTGTTTAGGGTTTAGGGTTTAGGGTTTAGGTTTAAAGGTAGGACAAAAGGATAAAGAGGCCAACATATAGCTTTTGAGTGGAAATAAATTTAAATTCGATGTTATTAATCCATTGTATGTGAGACGAGTTCGTAGAGCTCAACTGAAACTTACTTCAAATGGAGAATTGTAACGAAATAAGTACGGTAGAACCAAAGGAGAATGAGGCCAACATATAGCTTTTGAGTGGAGAAAGTACTCTCTAATGATAAAAAGTGTCTAGTTGTACCACAATAAGTTTAAGCTCATGATATTGCTCCACCGAATGTGATGCAAGTTCGTAGAGCTCAACTAAATGTGGGTGTTTAGGGTTTAGGGTTTAGGGTAGGAAAAAAGGAAAAAGAGGCCAACATATAGCTTTTTAGAGGACATAAATTTAAAATCGATGTTATTAATCCATTGTATCTGAGCTGAGTTCGTAGAGCTCAACTGAAACTTACTTCAATTGGAGAATTGTAACGAAATAAGTACGGCAGAACCAAAGGGGAATGAGTCCAACATATAGCTTTTGAGTGGAGAACTTACTTTTAAATGACAGAAAGTGTCTTGTTGTACCACAATAAGTTTGCTCATGATATTGCTCCACCGAATGTGATGCAAGTTCGTAGAGCTCATTTAAATGTGGGTGTTTAGTGTTTAGGGTTTAGGGTTTAGGTTTAAAGGTAGGACAAAGGGATAAAGAGGCCAACATATAGCTTTTGAGAGGACATAAATTTAAAATCGATGTTATTAATCCATTGTATCTGAGCTGAGTTCGTAGAGCTCAACTGAAACTTACTTCAATTGGAGAATTGTAACGAAATAAGTACGGCAGAACCAAAGGGGAATGAGTCCAACATATAGCTTTTGAGTGGAGAACTTACTTTTTAATGACAAAAAGTGTCTTGTTGTACCACAATAAGTTAGCTCATGATATTGCTCCACCGACTGTGATGCTAGTTCGTAGAGCTCAATTAAATGTGGGTGTTTAGGGTTTAGGGTTTAGGGTTTGGTTAAAAGGTAGGAAAAAAGGATAAAGAGGCCAACATATAGCTTTTGAGAGGACATAAATTTAAAATCGATGTTATTAATCCATTGTATCTGAGCTGAGTTCGTAGAGCTCAACTGAAACTTACTTCAAATGGAGAATTGTAACGAGATAAGTACGGCAGAACCAAAGGGGAATTAGTCCAACATATAGCTTTTGAGTGGAGAAAGTACTCTCTAATGATAAAAAGTGTCTAGTTGTACCACAATAAGTTAGCTCATGATATTGCTCCACCGACTGTGATGCAAGTTCGTAGAGCTCAATTAAATGTGGGTGTTTAGGGTTTAGGGTTTAGGGTTTAGGTTTAAAGGTAGGACAAAAGGATAAAGAGGCCAACATATAGCTTTTGAGTGGACATAAATTTAAATTCGATGTTATTAATCCATTGTATGTGAGACAAGTTCGTAGAGGTCAACTGGAACTTACTACAAATGGAGAATTGTAACGAAATAAGTACGGTAGAACCAAAGGAGAATGAGGCCAACATATAGCTTTTGAGTGGAGAAAGTACTCTCTAATGATAAAAAGTGTCTAGTTGTACCACAATAAGTTTAAGCTCATGATATTGCTCCACCGAATGTGATGCAAGTTCGTAGAGCTCAATTAAATGTGGGTGTTTAGGGTTTAGAGTTTAGGGTGGGACAAAAGGAAAAAGAGGCCAACATATAGCTTTTTAGAGGACATAAATTTAAAATCGATGTTATTAATCCATTGTATCTGAGCTGAGTTCGTAGAGCTCAACTGAAACTTACTTCAAATGGAGAATTGTAACGAAATAAGTACGGCAGAACCAAAGGGGAATGAGTCCAACATATAGCTTTTGAGTGGAGAAAGTACTCTCTAATGATAAAAAGTGTCTAGTTGTACCACAATAAGTTTAAGCTCATCATATTGCTCCACCAAATCTGATGCAAGTTCGTAGAGCTCAACTAAATGTGGGTGTTTAGGGTTTAGGGTAGGAAAAAAGGAAAAAGAGGCCAACATACAGCTTTTTAGAGGACATAAATTTAAAATCGATGTTATTAATCCATTGTATCTGAGCTGAGATCGTAGAGCTCAACTGAAACTTACTTCAATTGGAGAATTGTAACGAAATAAGTACGGCAGAACCAAAGGGGAATGAGTCCAACATATAGCTTTTGAGTGGAGAACTTACTTTTTAATGACAAAAAGTGTCTTGTTGTACCACAATAAGTTAGCTCATGATATTGCTCCACCGAATGTGATGCAAGTTCGTAGAGCTCATTTAAATGTGGGTGTTTAGGGTTTAGGGTTTAGGGTTTGGTTAAAAGGTAGGAAAAAAGGATAAAGAGGCCAACATATAGCTTTTGAGTGGACATAAATTTAAATTCGATGTTATTAATCCATTGTATGTGAGACGAGTTCGTAGAGGTCAACTGAAACTTACTACAAATGGAGAATTGTAACGAAATAAGTACGGTAGAACCAAAGGAGAATGAGGCCAACATATAGTTTTTGAGTGGAGAAAGTACTCTCTAATGATAAAAAGTGTCTAGTTGTACCACAATAAGTTAGCTCATGATATTGCTCCACCGAATGTGATGCAAGTTCGTAGAGCTCATTTAAATGTGGGTGTTTAGGGTTTAGGGTTTAGGGTTTAGGTTTAAAGGTAGGACAAAAGGATAAAGAGGCCAACATATAGCTTTTGAGTGGACATAAATTTAAATTCGATGTTATTAATCCATTGTATGTGAGACGAGTTCGTAGAGCTCAACTGAAACTTACTTCAAATGGAGAATTGTAACGAAATAAGTACGGTAGAACCAAAGGAGAATGAGGCCAACATATAGCTTTTGAGTGGAGAAAGTACTCTCTAATGATAAAAAGTGTCTAGTTGTACCACAATAAGTTTAAGCTCATGATATTGCTCCACCGAATGTGATGCAAGTTCGTAGAGCTCAACTAAATGTGGGTGTTTAGGGTTTAGGGTTTAGGGTAGGACAAAAGGATAAAGAGGCCAACATATAGCTTTTGAGAGGACATAAATTTAAAATCGATGTTATTAATCCATTGTATCTGAGCTGAGTTCGTAGAGCTCAACTAAAACTTACTTCAAATGGAGAATTGTAACGAAATAAGTACGGTAGAACCAAAGGAGAATGAGACCAACATATAGCTTTTGAGTGGAGAAATTACTTTTTAATGACAAAAAGTGTCTTGTTGTACCACAAAAAGTTAGCTCATGATATTGCTCCACCGAATGTGATGCAAGTTCGTAGAGCTCAATTAAATGTGGGGGTTTAGGGTTTAGGGTTTAGGTTTAAAAGTAGGACAAAAGGATAAAGCGGCCAATATATCTTTTGAGAGGACATGAATTTAAAATCGATGTTATTAATCCATTGTATGTGAGACGAGTTCGTAGAGCTCAGCTGAAACTTACTTCAAATGGAGAATTGTAACGAAATAAGTAGGGTAGAACCAAAGGAGAATGAGGCCAACATATAGCTTTTGAGTGGAGAAATTACTCTCTAATGACCAAAAGTGTCTTGTTGTACAACAATTAGTTTAAGCTCATGATATTTCTCCACCGAATGTGATGCAAGTTCGTAGAGCTAAACTAAATGTGGGTGTTTAGGGTTTAGGGTTTAGGGTTTAGGGTTTAGGGTAGGACAAAAGGATAAAGAGGCCAACATATAGCTTTTGAGAGGACATAAATTTAAAATCGATGTTATTAATCCATTGTATCTGAGCTGAGTTCGTAGAGCTCAACTAAAACTTACTTCAAATGGAGAATTGTAACAAAATAAGTACGATAGAACCAAAGGAGAATGAGACCAACATATAGCTTTTGAGTGGAGAAATTACTTTTTAATGACAAAAAGTGTCTTGTTGTACCACAAAAAGTTAGCTCATGATATTGCTCCACCGAATGTGATGCAAGTTCGTAGAGCTCAATTAAATGTGGGGGTTTAGGGTTTAGGGTTTAGGTTTAAAAGTAGGACAAAAGGATAAAGCGGCCAACATATCTTTTGAGAGGACATGAATTTAAAATCGATGTTATTAATCCATTGTATGTGAGACGAGTTCGTAGAGCTCAGCTGAAACTTACTTCAAATGGAGAATTGTAACGAAATAAGTACGGTAGAAGCAAAGGAGAATGAGACCAACATATAGCTATTGAGTGGAGAAATTACTTTTTAATGACAAAAAGTGTCTTGTAGTACCACAATAAGTTAGCTCATTATATTGCTCCACCGAATGTGATGCAAGTTCGTAGAGCTCAATTAAATGTGGGTGTTTAGGGTTTAGGGTTTAGGGTTTAGGTTTAAAGGTAGGACAAAAGGAAAAAGAGGCCAAATTATAGCTTTTGAGAGGACATAAGTTTAAAATCGATGTTATTAATCCATTGTATGTGAGACGAGTTCGTAGAGCTCAACTGAAACTTACTTCAAATGGAGAATTGTAACGAAATAAGTAGGGTAGAACCAAAGGAGAATGAGGCCAACATATAGCTTTTGAGTGGAGAAATTACTCTCTAATGACCAAAAGTGTCTTGTTGTACAACAATTAGTTTAAGCTCATGATATTTCTCCACCGAATGTGATGCAAGTTCGTAGAGCTAAACTAAATGTGGGTGTTTAGGGTTTAGGGTTTAGGGGTTAGGGTAGGACAAAAGGAAAAAGAGGCCAACATATAGCTTTTGAGAGGACATAAATTTAAAATCGATGTTATTAATCCATTGTATGTGAGACGAGTTCGTAGAGCTCAACTGAAACTTACTTCAAATGGAGAATTGTAACGAAATAAGTACGGTAGAACCAAAGGAGAATGAGACCAACATATAGCTTTTGATTGGAGAAATTACTTTTTAATGACAAAAAGTGTCTTGTTGTACCACAATAAGTTAACTCATGATATTGCTCCACCGAATGTCAGCATGTTCGTAGAGCTCAATTAAATGTGGGTGTTTAGGGTTTAGGGTTTAGGGTTTAGGGTGGGAAAAAAGGAAAAAGAGGCCAACATATAGCTTTTTAGAGGACATGAATTTAAAATCGATGTTATTAATCCATTGTATCTGAGCTGAGTTCGTAGAGCTCAACTGAAACTTACTTCAATTGGAGAATTGTAACGAAATAAGTACGGCAGAACCAAAGGGGAATGAGTCCAACATATAGCTTTTGAGTGGAGAACTTACTTTTTAATGACAAAAAGTGTCTTGTTGTACCACAATAAGTTAGCTCATGATATTGCTCCACCGAATGTGTTGCAAGTTCGTAGAGCTCATTTAAATGTGGGTGTTTAGGGTTTAGGGTTTAGGGTTTAGGTTTAAAGGTAGGACAAAAGGATAAAGAGGCCAACATATAGCTTTTGAGTGGAAATAAATTTAAATTCGATGTTATTAATCCATTGTATGTGAGACGAGTTCGTAGAGCTCAACTGAAACTTACTTCAAATGGAGAATTGTAACGAAATAAGTACGGTAGAACCAAAGGAGAATGAGGCCAACATATAGCTTTTGAGTGGAGAAAGTACTCTCTAATGATAAAAAGTGTCTAGTTGTACCACAATAAGTTTAAGCTCATGATATTGCTCCACCGAATGTGATGCAAGTTCGTAGAGCTCAACTAAATGTGGGTGTTTAGGGTTTAGGGTTTAGGGTAGGACAAAAGGATAAAGAGACCAACATATAGCTTTTGAGAGGACATAAATTTAAAATCGATGTTATTAATCCATTGTATCTGAGCTGAGTTCGTAGAGCTCAACTAAAACTTACTTCAAATGGAGAATTGTAACGAAATAAGTACGGTAGAACCAAAGGAGAATGAGACCAACATATAGCTTTTGAGTGGAGAAATTACTTTTTAATGACAAAAAGTGTCTTGTTGTACCACAAAAAGTTAGCTGATGATATTGCTCCACTTAATGTGATGCAAGTTCGTAGAGCTCAATTAAATGTGGGTGTTTAGGGTTTAGGGTTTAGGGTTTAGGTTTAAAAGTAAGACAAAAGGATAAAGAGGCCAACATATCTTTTGAGAGGAAATAAATTTAAAATCGATGTTATTAATCCATTGTATGTGAGACGAGTTCGTAGAGCTCAACTGAAACTTACTTCAAATGGAGAATTGTAACGAAATAAGTACGGTAGAACCAAAGGAGAATGAGACCAACATATAGCTATTGAGTGGAGAAATTACTTTTTAATGACAAAAAGTGTCTTGTAGTACCACAATAAGTTAGCTCATTATATTGCTCCACCGAATGTGATGCAAGTTCGTAGAGCTCAATTAAATGTGGGTGTTTAGGGTTTAGGGTTTAGGGTTTAGGTTTAAAGGTAGGACAAAAGGAAAAAGAGGCCAAATTATATCTTTTGAGAGGAAATAAATTTAAAATCGATGTTATTAATCCATTGTATGTGAGACGAGTTCGTAGAGCTCAACTGAAACTTACTTCAAATGGAGAATTGTAACGAAATAAGTACGATAGAACCAAAGGAGAATGAGACCAACATATAGCTATTGAGTGGAGAAATTACTTTTTAATGACAAAAAGTGTCTTGTTGTACCACAAAAGTTAGCTCATTATATTGCTCCACCGAATGTGATGCAAGTTCGTAGAGCTCAATTAAATGTGGGTGTTTAGGGTTTAGGGTTTAGGGTTTAGGTTTAAAGGTAGGACAAAAGGAAAAAGAGGCCAACATATAGCTTTTGAGAGGACATAAATTTAAAATCAATGTTATTAATCTATTGTATGTGAGACGAGGTCGTAGAGCTCAACTGAAACTTACTTCAAATGGAGAATTGTAACGAAATAAGTACGGTAGAACCAAAGGAGAATGAGACCAACATATAGCTTTTGAGTGGAGAAATTACTTTTTAATGACAAAAAGTGTCTTGTTGTACCACAAAAAGTTAGCTCATGATATTGCTCCACCGAATGTGATGCAAGTTCGTAGAGCTCAATTAAATGTGGGGGTTTAGGGTTTAGGGTTTAGGTTTAAAAGTAGGACAAAAGGATAAAGCGGCCAACATATCTTTTGAGAGGACATGAATTTAAAATCGATGTTATTAATCCATTGTATGTGAGACGAGTTCGTAGAGCTCAGCTGAAACTTACATCAAATGGAGAATTGTAACGAAATAAGTACGGTAGAAGCAAAGGAGAATGAGACCAACATATAGCTATTGAGTGGAGAAATTACTTTTTAATGACAAAAAGTGTCTTGTAGTACCACAATAAGTTAGCTCATTATATTGCTCCACCGAATGTGATGCAAGTTCGTAGAGCTCAATTAAATGTGGGTGTTTAGGGTTTAGGGTTTAGGGTTTAGGTTTAAAGGTAGTACAAAAGGAAAAAGAGGCCAAATTATAGCTTTTGAGAGGACATAAGTTTAAAATCGATGTTATTAATCCATTGTATGTGAGACGAGTTCGTAGAGCTCAACTGAAACTTACTTCAAATGGAGAATTGTAACGAAATAAGTACGGTAGAACCAAAGGAGAATGAGACCAACATATAGCTTTTGATTGGAGAAATTACTTTTTAATGACAAAAAGTGTCATGTTGTACCACAATAAGTTAACTCATGATATTGCTCCACCGAATGTCAGCAAGTTCGTAGAGCTCAATTAAATGTGGGTGTTTAGGGTTTAGGGTTTAGGGTTTAGGGTGGGAAAAAAGGAAAAAGAGGCCAACATATAGCTTTTTAGAGGACATAAATTTAAAATCGATGTTATTAATCCATTGTATCTGAGCTGAGTTCGTAGAGCTCAACTGAAACTTACTTCAATTGGAGAATTGTAACGAAATAAGTACGGCAGAACCAAAGGGGAATGAGTCCAACATATAGCTTTTGAGTGGAGAACTTACTTTTTAATGACAAAAAGTGTCTTGTTGTACCACAATAAGTTAGCTCATGATATTGCTCCACCGAATGTGATGCAAGTTCGTAGAGCTCATTTAAATGTGGGTGTTTAGGGTTTAGGGTTTAGGGTTTAGGTTTAAAGGTAGGACAAAAGGATAAAGAGGCCTACATATAGCTTTTGAGTGGACATAAATTTAAATTCGATGTTATTAATCCATTGTATGTGAGACGAGTTCGTAGAGCTCAACTGAAACTTACTTCAAATGGAGAATTGTAACGAAATAAGTACGGTAGAACCAAAGGAGAATGAGGCCAACATATAGCTTTTGAGTGGAGAAAGTACTCTCTAATGATAAAAAGTGTCTAGTTGTACCACAATAAGTTTAAGCTCATGATATTGCTCCACCGAATGTGATGCAAGTTCGTAGAGCTCAACTAAATGTGGGTGTTTAGGGTTTAGGGTTTAGGGTAGGACAAAAGGATAAAGAGGCCAACATATAGCTTTTGAGAGGACATAAATTTAAAATCGATGTTATTAATCCATTGTATCTGAGCTGAGTTCGTAGAGCTCAACTAAAACTTACTTCAAATGGAGAATTGTAACGAAATAAGTACGGTAGAACCAAAGGAGAATGAGACCAACATATAGCTTTTGAGTGGAGAAATTACTTTTTAATGACAAAAAGTGTCTTGTTGTACCACAAAAAGTTAGCTCATGATATTGCTCCACCGAATGTGATGCAAGTTCGTAGAGCTCAATTAAATGTGGGGGTTTAGGGTTTAGGGTTTAGGTTTAAAAGTAGGACAAAAGGATAAAGCGGCCAATATATCTTTTGAGAGGACATGAATTTAAAATCGATGTTATTAATCCATTGTATGTGAGACGAGTTCGTAGAGCTCAGCTGAAACTTACTTCAAATGGAGAATTGTAACGAAATAAGTAGGGTAGAACCAAAGGAGAATGAGGCCAACATATAGCTTTTGAGTGGAGAAATTACTCTCTAATGACCAAAAGTGTCTTGTTGTACAACAATTAGTTTAAGCTCATGATATTTCTCCACCGAATGTGATGCAAGTTCGTAGAGCTAAACTAAATGTGGGTGTTTAGGGTTTAGGGTTTAGGGTTTAGGGTAGGACAAAAGGATAAAGAGGCCAACATATAGCTTTTGAGAGGACATAAATTTAAAATCGATGTTATTAATCCATTGTATCTGAGCTGAGTTCGTAGAGCTCAACTAAAACTTACTTCAAATGGAGAATTGTAACAAAATAAGTACGGTAGAACCAAAGGAGAATGAGACCAACATATAGCTTTTGAGTGGAGAAATTACTTTTTAATGACAAAAAGTGTCTTGTTGTACCACAAAAAGTTAGCTCATGATATTGCTCCACCGAATGTGATGCAAGTTCGTAGAGCTCAATTAAATGTGGGGGTTTAGGGTTTAGGGTTTAGGTTTAAAAGTAGGACAAAAGGATAAAGCGGCCAACATATCTTTTGAGAGGACATGAATTTAAAATCGATGTTATTAATCCATTGTATGTGAGACGAGTTCGTAGAGCTCAGCTGAAACTTACTTCAAATGGAGAATTGTAACGAAATAAGTACGGTAGAAGCAAAGGAGAATGAGACCAACATATAGCTATTGAGTGGAGAAATTACTTTTTAATGACAAAAAGTGTCTTGTAGTACCACAATAAGTTAGCTCATTATATTGCTCCACCGAATGTGATGCAAGTTCGTAGAGCTCAATTAAATGTGGGTGTTTAGGGTTTAGGGTTTAGGGTTTAGGTTTAAAGGTAGGACAAAAGGAAAAAGAGGCCAAATTATAGCTTTTGAGAGGACATAAGTTTAAAATCGATGTTATTAATCCATTGTATGTGAGACGAGTTCGTAGAGCTCAACTGAAACTTACTTCAAATGGAGAATTGTAACGAAATAAGTAGGGTAGAACCAAAGGAGAATGAGGCCAACATATAGCTTTTGAGTGGAGAAATTACTCTCTAATGACCAAAAGTGTCTTGTTGTACAACAATTAGTTTAAGCTCATGATATTTCTCCACCGAATGTGATGCAAGTTCGTAGAGCTAAACTAAATGTGGGTGTTTAGGGTTTAGGGTTTAGGGGTTAGGGTAGGACAAAAGGAAAAAGAGGCCAACATATAGCTTTTGAGAGGACATAAATTTAAAATCGATGTTATTAATCCATTGTATGTGAGACGAGTTCGTAGAGCTCAACTGAAACTTACTTCAAATGGAGAATTGTAACGAAATAAGTACGGTAGAACCAAAGGAGAATGAGACCAACATATAGCTTTTGATTGGAGAAATTACTTTTTAATGACAAAAAGTGTCTTGTTGTACCACAATAAGTTAACTCATGATATTGCTCCACCGAATGTCAGCATGTTCGTAGAGCTCAATTAAATGTGGGTGTTTAGGGTTTAGGGTTTAGGGTTTAGGGTGGGAAAAAAGGAAAAAGAGGCCAACATATAGCTTTTTAGAGGACATAAATTTAAAATCGATGTTATTAATCCATTGTATCTGAGCTGAGTTCGTAGAGCTCAACTGAAACTTACTTCAATTGGAGAATTGTAACGAAATAAGTACGGCAGAACCAAAGGGGAATGAGTCCAACATATAGCTTTTGAGTGGAGAACTTACTTTTTAATGACAAAAAGTGTCTTGTTGTACCACAATAAGTTAGCTCATGATATTGCTCCACCGAATGTGTTGCAAGTTCGTAGAGCTCATTTAAATGTGGGTGTTTAGGGTTTAGGGTTTAGGGTTTAGGTTTAAAGGTAGGACAAAAGGATAAAGAGGCCAACATATAGCTTTTGAGTGGAAATAAATTTAAATTCGATGTTATTAATCCATTGTATGTGAGACGAGTTCGTAGAGCTCAACTGAAACTTACTTCAAATGGAGAATTGTAACGAAATAAGTACGGTAGAACCAAAGGAGAATGAGGCCAACATATAGCTTTTGAGTGGAGAAAGTACTCTCTAATGATAAAAAGTGTCTAGTTGTACCACAATAAGTTTAAGCTCATGATATTGCTCCACCGAATGTGATGCAAGTTCGTAGAGCTCAACTAAATGTGGGTGTTTAGGGTTTAGGGTTTAGGGTAGGAAAAAAGGAAAAAGAGGCCAACATATAGCTTTTTAGAGGACATAAATTTAAAATCGATGTTATTAATCCATTGTATCTGAGCTGAGTTCGTAGAGCTCAACTGAAACTTACTTCAATTGGAGAATTGTAACGAAATAAGTACGGCAGAACCAAAGGGGAATGAGTCCAACATATAGCTTTTGAGTGGAGAACTTACTTTTAAATGACAGAAAGTGTCTTGTTGTACCACAATAAGTTAGCTCATGATATTGCTCCACCGAATGTGATGCAAGTTCGTAGAGCTCATTTAAATGTGGGTGTTTAGTGTTTAGGGTTTAGGGTTTAGGTTTAAAGGTAGGACAAAGGGATAAAGAGGCCAACATATAGCTTTTGAGAGGACATAAATTTAAAATCGATGTTATTAATCCATTGTATCTGAGCTGAGTTCGTAGAGCTCAACTGAAACTTACTTCAATTGGAGAATTGTAACGAAATAAGTACGGCAGAACCAAAGGGGAATGAGTCCAACATATAGCTTTTGAGTGGAGAACTTACTTTTTAATGACAAAAAGTGTCTTGTTGTACCACAATAAGTTAGCTCATGATATTGCTCCACCGACTGTGATGCTAGTTCGTAGAGCTCAATTAAATGTGGGTGTTTAGGGTTTAGGGTTTAGGGTTTAGGTTTAAAGGTAGGACAAAAGGATAAAGAGGCCAACATATAGCTTTTGAGTGGACATAAATTTAAATTCGATGTTATTAATCCATTGTATGTGAGACGAGTTCGTAGAGGTCAACTGGAACTTACTACAAATGGAGAATTGTAACGAAATAAGTACGGTAGAACTAAAGGAGAATGAGGCCAACATATAGCTTTTGAGTGGAGAAAGTACTCTCTAATGATAAAAAGTGTCTAGTTGTACCACAATAAGTTTAAGCTCATGATATTGCTCCACCGAATGTGATGCAAGTTCGTAGAGCTCAACTAAATGTGGGTGTTTAGGGTTTAGGGTTTAGGGTTTAGGGTTTAGGGTAGGACAAAGGGATAAAGAGGCCAACATATAGCTTTTGAGAGGACATAAATTTAAAATCGATGTTATTAATCCATTTTATCTGAGCTGAGTTCGTAGAGCTCAACTAAAACTTACTTCAAATGGAGAATTGTAACGAAATAAGTACGGTAGAACCAAAGGAGAATGAGACCAACATATAGCTTTTGAGTGGAGAACTTACTTTTTAATGACAAAAAGTGTCTTGTTGTACCACAATAAGTTAGCTCATGATATTGCTCCACCGACTGTGATGCAAGTTCGTAGAGCTCAATTAAATGTGGGTGTTTAGGGTTTAGGGTTTAGGGTTTAGGTTTAAAGGTAGGACAAAAGGATAAAGAGGCCAACATATAGCTTTTGAGTTGACATAAATTTAAATTCGATGTTGTTAATCCATTGTATGTGAGACGAGTTCGTAGAGGTCAACTGAAACTTACTACAAATGGAGAATTGTAACGAAATAAGTACGGTAGAACCAAAGGAGAATGAGGCCAACATATAGCTTTTGAGTGGAGAAAGTACTCTCTAATGATAAAAAGTGTCTAGTTGTACCACAATAAGTTTAAGCTCATGATATTACTCCACCGAATGTGATGCAAGTTCGTAGAGCTCAATTAAATGTGGGTGTTTAGGGTTTAGGATTTAGGGTAGGACAAAAGGAAAAAGAGGCCAACATATAGCTTTTTAGAGGACATAAATTTAAAATCGATGTTATTAATCCATTGTATCTGAGCTGAGTTCGTAGAGCTCAACTGAAACTTACTTCAAATGGAGAATTGTAACGAGATAAGTACGGCAGAACCAAAGGGGAATTAGTCCAACATATAGCTTTTGAGTGGAGAAAGTACTCTCTAATGATAAAAAGTGTCTAGTTGTACCACAATAAGTTTAAGCTCATGATATTGCTCCACCGACTGTGATGCAAGTTCGTAGAGCTCAATTAAATGTGGGTGTTTAGGGTTTAGGGTAGGAAAAAAGGAAAAAGAGGCCAACATACAGCTTTTTAGAGGACATAAATTTAAAATCGATGTTATTAATCCATTGTATCTGAGCTGAGATCGTAGAGCTCAACTGAAACTTACTTCAATTGGAGAATTGTAACGAAATAAGTACGGCAGAACCAAAGGGGAATGAGTCCAACATATAGCTTTTGAGTGGAGAACTTACTTTTTAATGACAAAAAGTGTCTTGTTGTACCACAATAAGTTAGCTCATGATATTGCTCCACCGAATGTGATGCAAGTTCGTAGAGCTCATTTAAATGTGGGTGTTTAGGGTTTAGGGTTTAGGGTTTGGTTAAAAGGTAGGAAAAAAGGATAAAGAGGCCAACATATAGCTTTTGAGTGGACATAAATTTAAATTCGATGTTATTAATCCATTGTATGTGAGACGAGTTCGTAGAGGTCAACTGAAACTTACTACAAATGGAGAATTGTAACGAAATAAGTACGGTAGAACCAAAGGAGAATGAGGCCAACATATAGTTTTTGAGTGGAGAAAGTACTCTCTAATGATAAGAAGTGTCTAGTTGTACCACAATAAGTTAGCTCATGATATTGCTCCACCGAATGTGATGCAAGTTCGTAGAGCTCATTTAAATGTGGGTGTTTAGGGTTTAGGGTTTAGGGTTTAGGTTTAAAGGTAGGACAAAAGGATAAAGAGGCCAACATATAGCTTTTGAGTGGACATAAATTTAAATTCGATGTTATTAATCCATTGTATGTGAGACGAGTTCGTAGAGCTCAACTGAAACTTACTTCAAATGGAGAATTGTAACGAAATAAGTACGGTAGAACCAAAGGAGAATGAGGCCAACATATAGCTTTTGAGTGGAGAAAGTACTCTCTAATGATAAAAAGTGTCTAGTTGTACCACAATAAGTTTAAGCTCATGATATTGCTCCACCGAATGTGATGCAAGTTCGTAGAGCTCAACTAAATGTGGGTGTTTAGGGTTTAGGGTTTAGGGTTTAGGGTAGGACAAAAGGATAAAGAGGCCAACATATAGCTTTTGAGAGGACATAAATTTAAAATCGATGTTATTAATCCATTGTATCTGAGCTGAGTTCGTAGAGCTCAACTAAAACTTACTTCAAATGGAGAATTGTAACGAAATAAGTACGGTAGAACCAAAGGAGAATGAGACCAACATATAGCTTTTGAGTGGAGAAATTACTTTTTAATGACAAAAAGTGTCTTGTTGTACCACAAAAAGTTAGCTCATGATATTGCTCCACCGAATGTGATGCAAGTTCGTAGAGCTCAATTAAATGTGGGGGTTTAGGGTTTAGGGTTTAGGTTTAAAAGTAGGACAAAAGGATAAAGCGGCCAATATATCTTTTGAGAGGACATGAATTTAAAATCGATGTTATTAATCCATTGTATGTGAGACGAGTTCGTAGAGCTCAGCTGAAACTTACTTCAAATGGAGAATTGTAACGAAATAAGTAGGGTAGAACCAAAGGAGAATGAGGCCAACATATAGCTTTTGAGTGGAGAAATTACTCTCTAATGACCAAAAGTGTCTTGTTGTACAACAATTAGTTTAAGCTCATGATATTTCTCCACCGAATGTGATGCAAGTTCGTAGAGCTAAACTAAATGTGGGTGTTTAGGGTTTAGGGTTTAGGGTTTAGGGTTTAGGGTAGGACAAAAGGATAAAGAGGCCAACATATAGCTTTTGAGAGGACATAAATTTAAAATCGATGTTATTAATCCATTGTATCTGAGCTGAGTTCGTAGAGCTCAACTAAAACTTACTTCAAATGGAGAATTGTAACAAAATAAGTACGATAGAACCAAAGGAGAATGAGACCAACATATAGCTTTTGAGTGGAGAAATTACTTTTTAATGACAAAAAGTGTCTTGTTGTACCACAAAAAGTTAGCTCATGATATTGCTCCACCGAATGTGATGCAAGTTCGTAGAGCTCAATTAAATGTGGGGGTTTAGGGTTTAGGGTTTAGGTTTAAAAGTAGGACAAAAGGATAAAGCGGCCAACATATCTTTTGAGAGGACATGAATTTAAAATCGATGTTATTAATCCATTGTATGTGAGACGAGTTCGTAGAGCTCAGCTGAAACTTACTTCAAATGGAGAATTGTAACGAAATAAGTACGGTAGAAGCAAAGGAGAATGAGACCAACATATAGCTATTGAGTGGAGAAATTTCTTTTTAATGACAAAAAGTGTCTTGTAGTACCACAATAAGTTAGCTCATTATATTGCTCCACCGAATGTGATGCAAGTTCGTAGAGCTCAATTAAATGTGGGTGTTTAGGGTTTAGGGTTTAGGGTTTAGGTTTAAAGGTAGGACAAAAGGAAAAAGAGGCCAAATTATAGCTTTTGAGAGGACATAAGTTTAAAATCGATGTTATTAATCCATTGTATGTGAGACGAGTTCGTAGAGCTCAACTGAAACTTACTTCAAATGGAGAATTGTAACGAAATAAGTAGGGTAGAACCAAAGGAGAATGAGGCCAACATATAGCTTTTGAGTGGAGAAATTACTCTCTAATGACCAAAAGTGTCTTGTTGTACAACAATTAGTTTAAGCTCATGATATTTCTCCACCGAATGTGATGCAAGTTCGTAGAGCTAAACTAAATGTGGGTGTTTTGGGTTTAGGGTTTAGGGGTTAGGGTAGGACAAAAGGAAAAAGAGGCCAACATATAGCTTTTGAGAGGACATAAATTTAAAATCGATGTTATTAATCCATTGTATGTGAGACGAGTTCGTAGAGCTCAACTGAAACTTACTTCAAATGGAGAATTGTAACGAAATAAGTACGGTAGAACCAAAGGAGAATGAGACCAACATATAGCTTTTGATTGGAGAAATTACTTTTTAATGACAAAAAGTGTCTTGTTGTACCACAATAAGTTAACTCATGATATTGCTCCACCGAATGTCAGCATGTTCGTAGAGCTCAATTAAATGTGGGTGTTTAGGGTTTAGGGTTTAGGGTTTAGGGTGGGAAAAAAGGAAAAAGAGGCCAACATATAGCTTTTTAGAGGACATGAATTTAAAATCGATGTTATTAATCCATTGTATCTGAGCTGAGTTCGTAGAGCTCAACTGAAACTTACTTCAATTGGAGAATTGTAACGAAATAAGTACGGCAGAACCAAAGGGGAATGAGTCCAACATATAGCTTTTGAGTGGAGAACTTACTTTTTAATGACAAAAAGTGTCTTGTTGTACCACAATAAGTTAGCTCATGATATTGCTCCACCGAATGTGTTGCAAGTTCGTAGAGCTCATTTAAATGTGGGTGTTTAGGGTTTAGGGTTTAGGGTTTAGGTTTAAAGGTAGGACAAAAGGATAAAGAGGCCAACATATAGCTTTTGAGTGGAAATAAATTTAAATTCGATGTTATTAATCCATTGTATGTGAGACGAGTTCGTAGAGCTCAACTGAAACTTACTTCAAATGGAGAATTGTAACGAAATAAGTACGGTAGAACCAAAGGAGAATGAGGCCAACATATAGCTTTTGAGTGGAGAAAGTACTCTCTAATGATAAAAAGTGTCTAGTTGTACCACAATAAGTTTAAGCTCATGATATTGCTCCACCGAATGTGATGCAAGTTCGTAGAGCTCAACTAAATGTGGGTGTTTAGGGTTTAGGGTTTAGGGTAGGAAAAAAGGAAAAAGAGGCCAACATATAGCTTTTTAGAGGACATAAATTTAAAATCGATGTTATTAATCCATTGTATCTGAGCTGAGTTCGTAGAGCTCAACTGAAACTTACTTCAATTGGAGAATTGTAACGAAATAAGTACGGCAGAACCAAAGGGGAATGAGTCCAACATATAGCTTTTGAGTGGAGAACTTACTTTTAAATGACAGAAAGTGTCTTGTTGTACCACAATAAGTTAGCTCATGATATTGCTCCACCGAATGTGATGCAAGTTCGTAGAGCTCATTTAAATGTGGGTGTTTAGTGTTTAGGGTTTAGGGTTTAGGTTTAAAGGTAGGACAAAGGGATAAAGAGGCCAACATATAGCTTTTGAGAGGACATAAATTTAAAATCGATGTTATTAATCCATTGTATCTGAGCTGAGTTCGTAGAGCTCAACTGAAACTTACTTCAATTGGAGAAATGTAACGAAATAAGTACGGCAGAACCAAAGGGGAATGAGTCCAACATATAGCTTTTGAGTGGAGAACTTACTTTTTAATGACAAAAAGTGTCTTGTTGTACCACAATAAGTTAGCTCATGATATTGCTCCACCGACTGTGATGCTAGTTCGTAGAGCTCAATTAAATGTGGGTGTTTAGGGTTTAGGGTTTAGGGTTTAGGTTTAAAGGTAGGACAAAAGGATAAAGAGGCCAACATATAGCTTTTGAGTGGACATAAATTTAAATTCGATGTTATTAATCCATTGTATGTGAGACGAGTTCGTAGAGGTCAACTGGAACTTACTACAAATGGAGAATTGTAACGAAATAAGTACGGTAGAACTAAAGGAGAATGAGGCCAACATATAGCTTTTGAGTGGAGAAAGTACTCTCTAATGATAAAAAGTGTCTAGTTGTACCACAATAAGTTTAAGCTCATGATATTGCTCCACCGAATGTGATGCAAGTTCGTAGAGCTCAACTAAATGTGGGTGTTTAGGGTTTAGGGTTTAGGGTTTAGGGTTTAGGGTAGGACAAAGGGATAAAGAGGCCAACATATAGCTTTTGAGAGGACATAAATTTAAAATCGATGTTATTAATCCATTTTATCTGAGCTGAGTTCGTAGAGCTCAACTAAAACTTACTTCAAATGGAGAATTGTAACGAAATAAGTACGGTAGAACCAAAGGAGAATGAGACCAACATATAGCTTTTGAGTGGAGAACTTACTTTTTAATGACAAAAAGTGTCTTGTTGTACCACAATAAGTTAGCTCATGATATTGCTCCACCGACTGTGATGCAAGTTCGTAGAGCTCAATTAAATGTGGGTGTTTAGGGTTTAGGGTTTAGGGTTTAGGTTTAAAGGTAGGACAAAAGGATAAAGAGGCCAACATATAGCTTTTGAGTTGACATAAATTTAAATTCGATGTTGTTAATCCATTGTATGTCAGACGAGTTCGTAGAGGTCAACTGAAACTTACTACAAATGGAGAATTGTAACGAAATAAGTACGGTAGAACCAAAGGAGAATGAGGCCAACATATAGCTTTTGAGTGGAGAAAGTACTCTCTAATGATAAAAAGTGTCTAGTTGTACCACAATAAGTTTAAGCTCATGATATTACTCCACCGAATGTGATGCAAGTTCGTAGAGCTCAATTAAATGTGGGTGTTTAGGGTTTAGGATTTAGGGTAGGACAAAAGGAAAAAGAGGCCAACATATAGCTTTTTAGAGGACATAAATTTAAAATCGATGTTATTAATCCATTGTATCTGAGCTGAGTTCGTAGAGCTCAACTGAAACTTACTTCAAATGGAGAATTGTAACGAGATAAGTACGGCAGAACCAAAGGAGAATTAGTCCAACATATAGCTTTTGAGTGGAGAAAGTACTCTCTAATGATAAAAAGTGTCTAGTTGTACCACAATAAGTTAGCTCATGATATTGCTCCACCGACTGTGATGCAAGTTCGTAGAGCTCAATTAAATGTGGGTGTTTAGGGTTTAGGGTTTAGGGTTTAGGTTTAAAGGTAGGACAAAAGGATAAAGAGGCCAACATATAGCTTTTGAGTGGACATAAATTTAAATTCGATGTTATTAATCCATTGTATGTGAGACAAGTTCGTAGAGGTCAACTGGAACTTACTACAAATGGAGAATTGTAACGAAATAAGTACGGTAGAACCAAAGGAAAATGAGGCCAACATATAGCTTTTGAGTGGAGAAAGTACTCTCTAATGATAAAAAGTGTCTAGTTGTACCACAATAAGTTTAAGCTCATGATATTGCTCCACCGAATGTGATGCAAGTTCGTAGAGCTCAATTAAATGTGGGTGTTTAGGGTTTAGAGTTTAGGGTGGGACAAAAGGAAAAAGAGGCCAACATATAGCTTTTTAGAGGACATAAATTTAAAATCGATGTTATTAATCCATTGTATCTGAGCTGAGTTCGTAGAGCTCAACTGAAACTTACTTCAAATGGAGAATTGTAACGAAATAAGTACGGCAGAACCAAAGGGGAATGAGTCCAACATATAGCTTTTGAGTGGAGAAAGTACTCTCTAATGATAAAAAGTGTCTAGTTGTACCACAATAAGTTTAAGCTCATCATATTGCTCCACCAAATTTGATGCAAGTTCGTAGAGCTCAACTAAATGTGGGTGTTTAGGGTTTAGGGTAGGAAAAAAGGAAAAAGAGGCCAACATATAGCTTTTTAGAGGACATAAATTTAAAATCGATGTTATTAATCCATTGTATCTGAGCTGAGATCGTAGAGCTCAACTGAAACTTACTTCAATTGGAGAATTGTAACGAAATAAGTACGGCAGAACCAAAGGGGAATGAGTCCAACATATAGCTTTTGAGTGGAGAACTTACTTTTTAATGACAAAAAGTGTCTTGTTGTACCACAATAAGTTAGCTCATGATATTGCTCCACCGAATGTGATGCAAGTTCGTAGAGCTCATTTAAATGTGGGTGTTTAGGGTTTAGGGTTTAGGGTTTGGTTAAAAGGTAGGAAAAAAGGATAAAGAGGCCAACATATAGCTTTTGAGTGGACATAAATTTAAATTCGATGTTATTAATCCATTGTATGTGAGACGAGTTCGTAGAGGTCAACTGAAACTTACTACAAATGGAGAATTGTAACGAAATAAGTACGGTAGAACCAAAGGAGAATGAGGCCAACATATAGTTTTTGAGTGGAGAAAGTACTCTCTAATGATAAAAAGTGTCTAGTTGTACCACAATAAGTTTAAGCTAATCATATTGCTCCACCGAATCTGATGCAAGTTCGTAGAGCTCAACTAAATGTGGGTGTTTAGGGTTTAGGGTTTAGGGTAGGACAAAAGGATAAAGAGGCCAACATATAGCTTTTGAGAGGACATAAATTTAAAATCGATGTTATTAATCCATTGTATCTGAGCTGAGTTCGTAGACTAAAACTTACTTCAAATGGAGAATTGTAACGAAATAAGTACGGTAGAACTAAAGGAGAATGAGACCAATATATAGCTTTTGAGTGGAGAACTTACTTTTTAATGACAAAAAGTGATGAGGACAAGGACAAGGACAAGGGTCATGGAGCACTAAAAGGACTTGGAGGACCAATGACTAGGGCAAGGGCTAAAAGGGCCAAGGAAGCACTTCAACAGATGATAGCATTAGCTCTTGAGGAAGGAACCAATGTGCACGAACTTGAGCCCAAATTGGTGAATTTCCTCATGAAATATGAAGAGGAAGTCGTCCAAGATCAGCCCAATTAATTGGAGCTGAGTTCGAATTTTATTTCTAGTTTTTTTTTTTCAATCCAATAAGTCCCTAATACACCAAGGATGCATTAGCAATTAATGGACCTGAAGTGGAGGCATGTGGGGCGTGAATAAGAAGGCTTTAAGGGAGGAATATTCCAAGTTTGCATCAGCTCTTGATGGCTGAAGTAAAACTCCAAGAATCTCCTTCAATTGAAGTTAATTTCCTATTTTTGTTTAATGTTATGAGAGAAAGTTTAGGGGCTGTTACAAGCTGAGCTTGACCAGCTCATTAGGAGTTTTTATTTGAATTTTCAGCTCAGAACTGGATGTTAAAACTCCATAATTAGTCATTAATTGGAGTTAAGACCATATCTCACCTTTGTAATTCAAAAACAAAGCCAAACTCTTTTAAAAGGGAGGGACGGCCAAGCATGGAGACATGAATGAATAAGATTATTTTTTTTCTGAGTTAGTTCAGTTTGTTGAGAGTGATTCTCATATCCCTTGAGTGATTCAAGACCTTGACTTATCAAAGGTTTGCCACCACCTTTGTGTGACGTCTGCACTTCCATATCCATAAAGTTCCATTCCAATTCTGTCCATCTTTTCCTTGCACGAAATTCTTCTTTGTTTTTCCCTTCCAACTCTGATTTCTCAAGTCCTAAAATCATCCTAGACGATCCATCAAGCCCTTGCATCAACTTGGGGCATATCATTTGGTAATCAGAGCTCCGGTTCTAGGATTTTGGTTTCTTTTCTTATCTGGAATTCTGGTTTGCAACTCTTTATCATTTCTTGTTACCTTGATTTTAGTTTTTGTTTCTTTTGGCTGAACCATTGCAAAAGTTAAGCCTTGTTAATTGTTCAGAATCAAAAACAAATTACAAAACGAAAATTCAAAAAAAAAAAAACGAAAATTCAAAAAAAAAATGGCTGAATGGTTCTTGTTTAATTAGCCAAATTCAATTGTTCAAGGTAATTTTGTTGCTAGCATTCCAATTTATTTTCTTCTTTCTGATTGTTCTTGAATTCTTCTTTAGTCTCTAAATATTTTGAGTCCTTTCCATTTCTGTGGTGATTTGTCTTGTCTTCTTTTGTTTCATATTCTAAAGTCTATTCTAATCTGTGTGACTCTACACAAATTTGGTGGCATAATTCTTTGTGTGTCTTAACTTTGATTTACTCAAGAGATTGTGAGAATTTTTGAGTGGAAAAAGGCAAGAGTGCACATCATAGAAAAGCCAATTTGAGGGAAACACGAGAGAAGTGAGGTAAACACTAACATTTGTTTGTTCTACTTGAATCTTTTCATTTGTCAAAGATGTCAGGAGAAGAGGAGGAGCAACCAGCAGTGCGACTCTCGACCATCGAAATGCGGGCTCTTACACAACATCTGGAAAACTTAATGAGGAGTCAAACTGAAGAGATCCACGAAAGGCTGGATCAAATGGAGAACCGGAACAATAGTGACAGTGAAGGCGGGAGGCCACGACGAATTCATGAAAATCCTAGACCTGCTCGGATTGAAGGAGTCAAATTCCAAATTCCTCCTTTTAAGGGAAAGAGTGATCCAGAGGCATACTTGGAGTGGGAACTCAAAATAGAGCATGTCTTTGCTTGCAACAACTATGAGGAGGACCAAAAGGTGAAACTTGCAGCTGCTCACTTTTCAGACTATGCTCTTGTTTGGTGGAATAAGTTTGCAAAAGAGAGATTGAGAAATGAGGAGCCAGCGGTGGAAACATGGGCTGAAATGAAACGAATCATGAGGAAAAGATATGTCCCTTCAAGCCATGCTAGGGATGTAAAATTTAAACTTCAAAAACTTACCCAAGGCAGCAAGAGTGTTGAGGAGTATTACAAAGAACTTGAGGTGCTTATGTTGCAAGCCAATCTTGAGGAGGATGAAGAGGTAACCATGATTCGATTTATTAATGGTTTATCTAATGATGTTAGAGATATTGTAGAACTTCAGGAATATGTAGACATGGAGGAATTGCTGCACAAGGCCACTAAAGTTGAGCAACAACTCAAAAGGAAAGGGCTTGCAAGGAAGAGTTCTACCAATTCCAATTCATCTTGGAGAGACAGAATGAAGAATGAAGGGCCGAGCACCCTTAGCAAACCAGCCACCAAACCACAAGCTTCAGCTTCTTCAAAACCTCTTGAACAACCATCCAAAAAGAGCAAAGAGGTCAAGTGCTTCAAATGCCAAGGTATGGGACATTATGCTTATGAATGTGCCTCCAAAAAGACCATGATTCTTAAGGATGATGGAGACTACACCAGTGAGTCCGAAGGAGAACAAAGTGAAGAAGAAGAGGAGGCAGCCATGAATGGTGAACTGTTGATGATCCGAAGAATGCTTGGTAGCCAACAAAAGCCAAAGAAAGAAAGCCAAAGAGAGAATATCTTTCACACAAGATGTTCTGTCAATGGGCAGATTTGCTTGATGATTGTTGATGGCGGGAGCTGTACTAATGTGGCTAGTGAAAGAATGGTGGAGAAGCTGAACCTGGTCACAAAACCACATCCTTGGCCATACAAACTTCAATGGCTCAGCCACTATGGAGAAATACAAGTAAGTAAGCAAGTTGAAGTTGACTTTTCCATTGGCAAATACAGGGATAAGGTTCTTTGTGATGTTGTTCCCATGGAGGCTAGTCACATACTGTTGGGAAGACCATGGCAATATGACACCAACTCTGATCATAATGGCAGCACCAACAAGATCTCATTCCAACATCATGGCCAGAAAATTACGCTCAAACCTTTGAGCCCTAGGGAGGTGCGTGTGGATCAAAAGAAAATGAGAGAAAAGATTGAACAAGAGAGAAAAGAAAAGAGTGAGACACTTGAGAGAGAGCAAAAAGAAAAGAGTGAAATACTTGAGAGAAAAGAAATTTGTTTGATCAAAAAGAGAGAGGTGAAAAGGATGATAGCTTCAAAACAGATCCTATACTTGATGTTTTGCAAAAATCAGATTTTGAACACTAACACTTTTGAAAATTTTGAACTGTCTTCTAGTGTTAAATCTCTTTTGCAGGATTATGAGGATGTGTTTCCAACAAGTGTTCCAAGTGGTCTACCACCACTGAGAGGAATTGAGCATCAAATTGATCTCATTCCGGGAGCTTCTTTGCCTAATAGGCCAGCATATAGAAGCAACCCACAAGAAACCACTGAAAATCAAAGACAAGTGGAAGAACTCTTGAACAAAGGGTGGGTAAGAAATAGCATGAGTCCTTGTGCTGTACCGGTGATTTTGGTACCAAAGAAAGATGGGACTTGGAGAATGTGCTCTGATTGTAGAGCCTTGAATAACATCACCATTAAGTATAGGCACCCTATTCCTAGACTTGATGATTTGCTTGATGAATTGCATGGAGCATGTTATTTTTCTAAAATTGATTTGAAAAGTGGTTACAATCAGATAAGGATTAAAGAAGGGGATGAATGGAAAACTGCTTTCAAAACTAAATATGGTTTGTATGAATGGTTGGTTATGCCTTTTGGTTTAACTAATGCACCTAGTACTTTTATGAGACTAATGAACCATGTTTTGAGGGAATTCATTGGGAAATTTGTGGTTGTGCACTTTGATGATATTTTGGTCTATAGCACTACTCTTGAGCTGCATGTTGAGCACTTAAGATCTGTCTTGAGTATGCTTAGAAAGGAACAATTGTTTGCCAATCTTGAGAAATGCACTTTTTGCACTGACCATGTTGTGTTTCTTGGTTTTGTTGTGAGTTCGAAAGGAGTGCAGGTTGATGAGGAAAAGATCAAAGCCATTCAAGAGTGGCCCACTCCTAAATCCGTGGGTGATGTAAGAAGTTTTCATGGCTTGGCCAGTTTCTACAGGAGGTTTGTTAAGGACTTTAGTACCTTGGCAGCACCCCTAAATGAAGTGGTGAAAAAGAATGTGGGTTTTCATTGGGGAAAGAATCAAGAAGAGGCCTTTGCTGCCCTAAAGCATAAGCTTACCCATGCACCTATACTTGCTTTACCTAACTTTGCTAAATCTTTCGAACTTGAATGTGATGCTTCAAATGTAGGTATTGGTGCTGTGTTGCTTCAAGAAGGCCACCCAATTGCTTATTTTAGTGAAAAGTTAAGCGGAGCTGCCCTTAACTATTCTACTTATGATAAGGAATTGTATGCTTTGGTGAGAGCTTTGAAGACTTGGCAGCATTATCTTTTGCCCAAGGAATTCGTGATTCATAGTGATCATGAGTCGCTGAAATACTTGAAGGGGCAAGGTAAGTTGAACAAAAGACATGCCAAATGGGTTGAATTTTTGGAACAATTTCCCTATGTCATAAAACACAAAAAAGGGAAAAGTAACATTGTGGCTGATGCTTTATCCAGGAGACACGTGTTGCTTTCCATGTTAGAGACTAAATTGCTAGGACTTGAACATGTGAAAGAAATGTATGAAAAAGATGATAACTTTGCTGAAATTTTTGTGGCTTGTGAGAAAGTTTCTCAAAATGGATTTTATAGGCACAATGGATTTTTATTTAAGGAAAACAGGTTGTGTGTGCCTAAAAGTTCCATTAGAGAACTGCTTGTTAAAGAATCCCATGCTGGGGGATTAATGGGTCATTTTGGAGTCCAAAAGACTCTAGAAACTTTACAGGAACATTTCTATTGGCCCAAAATGAAACATGATGTGATCAAGTTTTGTGAACATTGCATTGTTTGCAAGAAGGCTAAGTCTAAGGTGATGCCACATGGTTTGTATACTTCTTTGCCAATCCCTGAATACCCTTGGGTTGACTTGTCTATGGACTTTGTTTTAGGCCTCCCTAGAACAAAGAATGGTAAGGATTCCATTTTTGTGGTTGTTGATAGGTTTTCAAAAATGGCTCACTTTATTCCTTGCAGGAAAGCTGATGATGCTTGTCACGTTGCTGATTTGTTCTTTAAAGAAGTTGTAAGACTTCATGGGATGCCTAGAAGCATAGTTAGTGATAGGGACACCAAGTTCCTAAGTCACTTCTGGAGGACTTTATGGGGGAAGTTAGGCACTAAACTTTTGTTCTCTACCACTTGCCACCCACAAACTGATGGGCAAACTGAGGTGGTTAATAGGACCCTAGGCACCTTGCTTAGGACTGTCCTTAAGGCCAATTTAAAGGCTTGGGAGGCGTGTTTGCCTCATGTTGAATTTGCTTACAATAGGGCTGTCCATAGCACTACAATTTGCTCTCCATTTGAAGTAGTGTATGGATTTAACCCTTTGACTCCTCTTGATTTGTTGCCTATGCCTAACATTTCTGTTTTCAATCACAAGGAAGGACAGGGCAAAGCTGAATATGTCAAGAAGATGCATGAGCGTGTGAAGGCTCAAATTGAGAGAAAGAATGAGAGTTATGCTAGGCAAGCTAACAAGGGAAGAAAGGAGGTGGTGTTCCAACCCGGAGATTGGGTTTGGGTGCACATGAGGAAGGAAAGGTTTCCAGAACAAAGGAAATCCAAACTCCAACCTAGAGGGGATGGACCTTTTCAAGTGCTTGAGAGAATCAATAACAATGCCTACAAAATAGAGCTTCCAGGTGAGTATAACATCAGCTCAACCTTTAATGTCTCTGATTTATCTCTCTTCGATACAGATGGAGGAGAATTTGATTTGAGGTCAAATCCTTTTCAAGAGGGAGGGAATGATGAGGACAAGGACAAGGACAAGGGTCATGGAGCACTAAAAGGACTTGGAGGACCAATGACTAGGGCAAGGGCTAAAAGGGCCAAGGAAGCACTTCAACAGATGATAGCATTAGCTCTTGAGGAAGGAACCAATGTGCACGAACTTGAGCCCAAATTGGTGAATTTCCTCATGAAATATGAAGAGGAAGTCGTCCAAGATCAGCCCAATTAATTGGAGCTGAGTTCGAATTTTATTTCTAGTTTTTTTTTTCAATCCAATAAGTCCCTAATACACCAAGGATGCATTAGCAATTAATGGACCTGAAGTGGAGGCATGTGGGGCGTGAATAAGAAGGCTTTAAGGGAGGAATATTCCAAGTTTGCATCAGCTCTTGATGGCTGAAGTAAAACTCCAAGAATCTCCTTCAATTGAAGTTAATTTCCTATTTTTGTTTAATGTTATGAGAGAAAGTTTAGGGGCTGTTACAAGCTGAGCTTGACCAGCTCATTAGGAGTTTTTATTTGAATTTTCAGCTCAGAATTGGATGTTAAAACTCCATAATTAGTCATTAATTGGAGTTAAGACCATATCTCACCTTTGTAATTCAAAAACAAAGCCAAACTCTTTTAAAAGGGAGGGACGGCCAAGCATGGAGACATGAATGAATAAGATTATTTTTTTTCTGAGTTAGTTCAGTTTGTTGAGAGTGATTCTCATATCCCTTGAGTGATTCAAGACCTTGACTTATCAAAGGTTTGCCACCACCTTTGTGTGACGTCTGCACTTCCATATCCATAAAGTTCCATTCCAATTCTGTCCATCTTTTCCTTGCACGAAATTCTTCTTTGTTTTTCCCTTCCAACTCTGATTTCTCAAGTCCTAAAATCATCCTAGACGATCCATCAAGCCCTTGCATCAACTTGGGGCATATCAAAAAGTGTCTTGTTGTACCACAATAAGTTTAAGCACATGATATTGCTCCACCGAATGTGATGCAAGTTCGTAGAGCTCAACTAAATGTGGGTGTTTAGGGTTTAGGGTTAATCGATGTTATTAATCCATTTTATGTGAGACGAGTTCGTAGAGCTCAACTGAAACTTACTTCAAATGGAGAATTGTAACGAAATAAGTACGGTAGAACCAAAGGAGAATGAGACCAACATATAGCTTTTGAGTGGAGAAATTACTTTTTAATGACAAAAAGTGTCTTGTTGTACCACAATAAGTTTGCTCATTATATTGCTCAACCGAATGTGATGCAAGTTCGTAGAGCTCAATTAAATGTGGGTTTTAGGGTTTAGGGATTAGGTTTTAAGGTAGGACAAAAGGATAAAGAGGCCAACATATAGCTTTTGAGAGGACATAAATTTTAAATCGATGTTATTAATCCATTGTATGTGAGACTAGTTCGTAGAGCTCAAATGAAACTTACTTCAAATGGAGAATTGTAACGAAATAAGTACGGTAGAACCATAGGAGAATGACACCAACATATAGCTTTTGATGGAAAAAATAATTTTTAATGACAAAATGTGTCTTGATGTACCACAATAGGTTAGCTCATGATATTGCTCCACCGAATGTGACGCAAGTTCGTAGTGCTCAATTAAATGTGGGTGCTTAGGGTTTAGGGTTTAGGGTTTAGGGTAGGACAAAAGGAAAAAGAGGCCAACATATAGCTTTTGAGAGGACATAAATTTAAAATCGATGTTATTAATCCATTGTATGTGAGACGAGTTCGTAGAGCTCAACTGAAACTTACTTCAAATGGAGAATTGTAACGAAATAAGTACGGTAGAACCAAAGGAGAATGAGACCAACATATAGCTATTGAGTCGGGAAATTACTTTTTAATGACAAAAAGTGTCTTGTTGTACCACAATAAGTTAGCTCATTATATTGCTCCACCGAATGTGATGCAAGTTCGTAGAGCTCAATTAAATGTGGGGGTTTAGGGTTTAGGGTTTAGGGTTAGGTTTCAAGGTAGGAGAAAAGGATAAAGAGGCCAACATATAGCTTTTGAGAGGACATAAATTTAAAATCGATGTTATTAATCCATTGTATGTGAGAAGAGTTCGTAGCGCTCAACTGAAACTTACTTCAAATGGAGAATTGTAGCGAAATAAGTATGGTAGAACCAAAGGAGAATGAGACCAACATATAGCTTTTGAGTGGAGAAATTACTTTTTCATGACAAAAAGTGTCTTGTTGTACCACAATAAGTTAGCTCATTATATTGCTCCACCGAATGTGATGCAAGTTCGTAGAGCTCAATTAAATGTGGGTTTTAGGGTTTAGGGTTTAGGGTTTAGGTTTAAAGTTAGGACAAAAGGATAAAGAGGCCAACATATAGCTTTTGAGAGGACATAAATTTAAAATCGATGTTATTAATCCATTGTATGGGAGACGAGTTCGTAGAGCTCAACTGTAACTTTCTTCAAATGGAGAATTGTAACGAAATAAGTACGGTAGAACCATAGGAGAATGTCACCAACATATAGCTTTTGAGTGGAGAAATTAATTTTTAATGACAAAAAGTGTCTTGTTGTACCACAATAGGTTAGCTCATGATATTGCTCCACAGAATGTGATGCAAGTTCGTAGTGCTCAATTAAATGTGGGTGTTTAGGGTTTAGGGTTTAGGTTTAAAGGTAGGACAAAAGGATAAAGAGGCCAACATATATCTTTTAAGAGGACATAAATTTAAAACGATGTTATTAAACCATTGTATGTGAGACGAGTTTGTAGAGCTCAACTGAAACTTAATACAAATGGAGCATTGTAACGAAATAAGTACGGTAGAACTAAAGGAGAATGAGGCCAACATATAGCTTTTGAGTGTTAAAGTACTCTCTAATGACAAAAAGTGTCTTGTTGTACCACAATAAGTTTAAGCTCATGATATTGTCCCACCGAATGTGATGCAAGTTCGTAGTGCTCAACTAAATGTGGGTGTTTAGAGTTTAGGGTTTAGTGTAAGACAAAAGGATAAAGAGCCCAACATATAGCTTTTGAGAGGACATAAATTTAAAATCGATGTTATTAATCCATTGTATGTGAGACGAGTTCGTAGAGCTCAACTGAAACTTACTACAAATTGAGAATTTTAACGAAATAAGTAGGGTAGAACAAAAGGAGAATTAGGCCAAAATATAGCTTTTGAGTGGAGAAATTACTCTCTAATGACAAAATGTGTCTTGTTGTACCACAATTAGTTTAAGCTCACGATATTTCTCCACCGAATGTGTTGCAAGTTCGTAGAGCTCAATTAAATGTGGGTGTTTAGGGTTTAGGGTTTAGGGTTTAGGGTAGGACAAAAGGAAAAAGAGGCCAACATATAGCTTTTGAGAGGACATAAATTTAAAATCGATGTTATTAATCCATTGTATGTGAGACGAGTTCGTAGAGCTCAACTGAAACTTACTTCAAATGGAGAAATGTAACGAAATAAGTACGGTAGAACCAAAGGAGAATGAGATCAACATATAGCTATTGAGTGGAGAAATTACTTTTTAATGACAAAAAGTGTCTTGTTGTACCACAAAAAGTTAGCTCATGATATTGCTCCACCGAATGTGATGCAAGTTCGTAGAGCTCAATTAAATGTGGGTGTTTAAGGTTTAGGGTTTAGGGTTTAGGTTTAAAAGTAGGACAAAAGGACAACATATCTTTTGAGAGGACATAAATTTAAAATCGATGTTATTAATCCATTGTATGTGAGACGAGTTCGTAGAGCCCAACTGAAACTTACTTCAAATGGAGAATTGTAACGAAATAAGTACGGTAGAACCAAAGGAGAATGAGACCAACATATAGCTATTGAGTGGGGAAATTACTTTTTAATGACAAAAGATGTCTTGTTGTACCACAATAAGTTAGCTCATTATATTGCTACACCGAATGTGATGCAAGTTCGTAGAGCTCAATTAAATGTGGGGGTTTAGGGTTTAGGGTTTAGGGTTTAGGGTTTAGGTTTAAAGGTAGGACAAAAGGATAAAGTGGCCAACATATAGCTTTTGAGAGGACATAAATTTAAAATCGATGTTATTAATCCATTGTATGTGAGACGAGTTCGTAGAGCTCAACTGAAACTTACTACAAATTGAGAATTTTAACGAAATAAGTAGGGTAGAACAAAAGGAGAATTAGGCCAAAATATAGCTTTTGAGTGGAGAAATTACTCTCTAATGACAAAAAGTGTCTTGTTGTACCACAATTAGTTTAAGCTTACGATATTTCTCCACCGAATGTGTTGCAAGTTCGTAGAGCTCAATTAAATGTGGGTGTTTAGGGTTTAGGGTTTAGGGTTTAGGGTAGGACAAAAGGAAAAAGAGGCCAACATATAGCTTTTGAGAGGATATAAATTTAAAATCGATGTTATTAATCCATTGTATGTGAGGCGAGTTCGTAGAGCTCAACTGAAACTTACTTCAAATGGAGAAATGTAACGAAATAAGTACGGTAGAACCAAAGGAGAATGAGATCAACATATAGCTATTGAGTGGAGAAATTACTTTTTAATGACAAAAAGTGTCTTGTTGTACCACAAAAAGTTAGCTCATGATATTGCTCCACCGAATGTGATGCAAGTTCGTAGAGCTCAATTAAATGTGGGTGTTTAAGGTTTAGGGTTTAGGGTTTAGGTTTAAAAGTAGGACAAAAGGACAACATATCTTTTGAGAGGACATAAATTTAAAATCGATGTTATTAATCCATTGTATGTGAGACGAGTTCGTAGAGCCCAACTGAAACTTACTTCAAATGGAGAATTGTAACGAAATAAGTATGGTAGAACCAAAAAAGAATGAGACCAACATATAGCTTTTGAGTGGAGAAATTACTTTTTAATGACAAAAAGTGTCTTGTTGTACCACAATAAGTTAGCTCATTATATTGCTCCACCGAATGTGATGCAAGTTCGTAGAGCTCAATTAAATGTGGGTGTTTAGGGTTTAGGGTTTAGGGTTTAGGTTTAAAGGTAGGACAAAAGGATAAAGAGGCCAACATATAGCTTTTGAGAGGACATAAATTTAAAATCGATGTTATTAATCCATTGTATGTGAGACGAGTTTGTAGAGCTCAACTGAAACTTACTACAAATGGAGCATTGTAACGAAATAAGTACGGTAGAACTAAAGGAGAATGAGGCCAACATATAGCTTTTGAGTGTTGAAAGTACTCTCTAATGACAAAAAGTGTCTTGTTGTACCACAATAAGTTTAAGCTCATGATATTGTCCCACCTAATGTGATGCAAGTTCTTAGAGCTCAACTAAATGTGGGTGTTTAGGGTTTAGGGTTTAAGGTAAGACAAAAGGATAAAGAGCCCAACATATAGCTTTTGAGAGGACATAAATTTAAAATCGATGTTATTAATCCATTGTATGTGAGACGAGTTCGTAGAGCTCAACTGAAACTTACTACAAATTGAGAATTTTAACGAAATAAGTAGGGTAGAACAAAAGGAGAATGAGGCCAAAATATAGCTTTTGAGTGGAGAAATTACTCTCTAATGACAAAAAGTGTCTTGTTGTACCACAATTAGTTTAAGCTCACGATATTTCTCCACCGAATGTGTTGCAAGTTCGTAGAGCTCAATTAAATGTGGGTGTTTAGGGTTTAGAGTAGGACAAAAGGAAAAAGAGGCCAACACATAGCTTTTGAGAGGACATAAATTTAAAATCGATGTTATTAATCCATTGTATGTGAGACGAGTTCATAGAGCTCAAATGAAATTTACTTCAAATGGAGAATTGTAACGAAAAAAGTACGGTAGAACCATAGGAGAATGACAACAACATATAGCTTTTGAGTGGAGAAATTAAATTTTAATGACAAAAAGTGTCTTGTTGTACCACAATAGGTTAGCTCATGATATTGCTCCACCGAATGTGATGCAAGTTCGTAGTGCTCAATTAAATGTGGGTGTTTAGTTTTTAGGGTTTAGGGTTTAGGTTTAAAGGTAGGACAAAAGGATAAAGAGGCCAACATATCTTTTGGGAGGACATAAATTTAAAATCGATGTTATTAATCCATTGTATGTGAGACGAGTTCGTAGAGCCCAACTGAAACTTACTTCAAATGGAGAATTGTAACGAAATAAGTACGGTAGAACCAAAGGAGAATGAGACCAACATATAGCTATTGAGTGGGGAAATTACTTTTTAATGACAAAAAATGTCTTGTTGTACAACAATAAGTTAGCTCATTATATTGCTACACCGAATGTGATGCAAGTTCGAAGAGCTCAATTAAATGTGGGGGTTTAGGGTTTAGGGTTTAGGGTTTAGGTTTAAAGGTAGGACAAAAGGATAAAGTGGCCAACATATAGCTTTTGAGAGGACATAAATTTAAAATCGATGTTATTAATCCATTGTATGTGAGACGAGTTCGTAGAGCTCAACTGAAACTTACTACAAATTGAGAATTTTAACGAAATAAGTAGGGTAGAACAAAAGGAGAATTAGGCCAAAATATAGCTTTTGAGTGGAGAAATTACTCTCTAATGACAAAAAGTGTCTTGTTGTACCACAATTAGTTTAAGCTCACGATATTTCTCCACCGAATGTGTTGCAAGTTCGTAGAGCTCAATTAAATGTGAGTGTTTAGGGTTTAGGGTTTAGGGTTTAGGGTAGGACAAAAGGAAAAAGAGGCCAACATATAGCTTTTGAGAGGACATAAATTTAAAATCGATGTTATTAATCCATTGTATGTGAGACGAGTTCGTAGAGCTCAACTGAAACTTACTTCAAATGGAGAAATGTAACGAAATAAGTACGGTAGAACCAAAGGAGAATGAGATCAACATATAGCTATTGAGTGGAGAAATTACTTTTTAATGACAAAAAGTGTCTTGTTGTACCACAAAAAGTTAGCTCATGATATTGCTCCACCGAATGTGATGCAAGTTCGTAGAGCTCAATTAAATGTGGGTGTTTAAGGTTTAGGGTTTAGGGTTTAGGTTTAAAAGTAGGACAAAAGGACAACATATCTTTTGAGAGGACATAAATTTAAAATCGATGTTATTAATCCATTGTATGTGAGACGAGTTCGTAGAGCCCAACTGAAACTAACTTCAAATGGAGAATTGTAACGAAATAAGTATGGTAGAACCAAAAAAGAATGAGACCAACATATAGCTTTTGAGTGGAGAAATTACTTTTTAATGACAAAAAGTGTCTTGTTGTACCACAATAAGTTAGCTCATTATATTGCTCCACCGAATGTGATGCAAGTTCGTAGAGCTCAATTAAATGTGGGTGTTTAGGGTTTAGGGTTTAGGGTTTAGGTTTAAAGGTAGGACAAAAGGATAAAGAGGCCAACATATAGCTTTTGAGAGGACATAAATTTAAAATCGATGTTATTAATCCATTGTATGTGAGACGAGTTTGTAGAGCTCAACTGAAACTTACTACAAATGGAGCATTGTAACGAAATAAGTACGGTAGAACTAAAGGAGAATGAGGCCAACATATAGCTTTTGAGTGTTGAAAGTACTCTCTAATGACAAAAAGTGTCTTGTTGTACCACAATAAGTTTAAGCTCATGATATTGTCCCACCTAATGTGATGCAAGTTCTTAGAGCTCAACTAAATGTGGGTGTTTAGGGTTTAGGGTTTAAGGTAAGACAAAAGGATAAAGAGCCCAACATATAGCTTTTGAGAGGACATAAATTTAAATTCGATGTTATTAATCCATTGTATGTGAGACGAGTTCGTAGAGCTCAACTGATACTTAGTTCAAATGGAGAATTGTAACGAAATAGGTACGGTAGAACCAAAGGAGAATGAGACCAACATATAGCTTTGGAGTGGAGAAATTACTTTTTAATGACAAAAAGTGTCTTGTTGTACCACAATAAGTTAACTCATGATATTGCTCCACCGAATGTGATGCAAGTTCGTAGAGCTCAATTAAATGTGGGTGTTTAGGGTTTAGGGTTTAGGGTTTAGGTTTAAAAGTAGGACAAAAGGATAAAGAGGCCAACATATCTTTTGAGAGGAAATCAATTTAAAATCGATGTTATTAATCCATTGTATGTGAGACGAGTTCGTAGAGCTCAACTGAAACTTACTTCAAATGGAGAATTGTAACGAAATAGGTATGGTAGAACCAAAGGAGAATGAGACCAACATATATAGCTTTGGAGTGGAGAAATTACTTTTTAATGACAAAAAGTGTCTTGTTGTACCACAATAAGTTAACTCATGATATTGCGCCACCGAATGTGATGCAAGTTCGTAGAGCTCAATTAAATGTGGGTGTTTAGGGTTTAGGGTTTAGGGTTTAGGTTTAAAAGTAGGACAAAAGGATAAAGAGGCCAACATATCTTTTGAGAGGACATAAATTTAAAATCGATGTTATTAATCCATTGTATGTAAGACGAGTTCGTAGAGCTCAACTGAAACTTACTTCAAATGGAGAATTGTAACGAAATAAGTACGGTAGAACCAAAGGAGAATGAGACCAACATATAGCTATTGAGTGGGGAAATTACTTTTTAATGACAAAAAGTGTCTTGTTGTACCACAACAAGTTAGCTCATTATATTGCTCCACCGAATGTGATGCAAGTTCGTAGAGCTCAATTAAATGTGGGTGTTTAGGGTTTAGGGTTTAGGGTTTAGGTTTAAAGGTAGGACAAAAGGATAAAGAGGCCAACATATAGCTTTTGAGAGGACATAAATTTAAAATCGATGTTATTAATCCATTGTATGTGAGAAGAGTTCGTAGCGCTCAACTGAAACTTACTTCAAATGGAGATTTGTAACGAAATAAGTATGGTAGAACCAAAGGAGAATGAGACCAACATATAGCTTTTGAGTGGAGAAATTACTTTTTAATGACAAAAAGTGTCTTGTTGTACCACTATAAGTTAGCTCATTATATTGCTCCACCGAATGTGATGCAAGTTCGTAGAGCTCAATTAGATGTGGGTTTTAGGGTTTAGGGTTTAGGGTTTAGGTTTAAAGGTAGGACAAAAGGATAAAGAGGCCAACATATAGCTTTTGAGAGGACATAAATTTAAAATCGATGTTATTAATCCATTGTATGTGAGACGAGTTCGTAGAGCTCAACTGAAACTTACTTCAAATGGAGAATTGTAACGAAATAGGTATGGTAGAACCAAAGGAGAATGAGACCAACATATATAGCTTTGGAGTGGAGAAATTACTTTTTAATGACAAAAAGTGTCTTGTTGTACCACAATAAGTTAACTCATGATATTGCTCCACCGAATGTGATGCAAGTTCGTAGAGCTCAATTAAATGTGGGTGTTTAGGGTTTAGGGTTTAGGGTTTAGGTTTAAAGGTAGGACAAAAGGATAAAGAGGCCAACATATAGCTTTTGAGAGGACATAAATTTAAAATCGATGTTATTAATCCATTGTATGTGAGACGAGTTCGTAGAGCTCAACTGAAACTTACTTCAAATGGAGAATTGTAACGAAATAGGTATGGTAGAACCAAAGGAGAATGAGACCAACATATATAGCTTTGGAGTGGAGAAATTACTTTTTAATGACAAAAAGTGTCTTGTTGTACCACAATAAGTTAACTCATGATATTGCTCCACCGAATGTGATGCAAGTTCGTAGAGCTCAATTAAATGTGGGTGTTTAGGGTTTAGGGTTTAGGTTTAAAAGTAGGACAAAAGGATAAAGAGGCCAACATATCTTTTGAGAGGACATAAATTTAAAATCGATGTTATTAATCCATTGTATGTAAGACGAGTTCGTAGAGCTCAACTGAAACTTACTTCAAATGGAGAATTGTAACGAAATAGGTATGGTAGAACCAAAGGAGAATGAGACCAACATATATAGCTTTGGAGTGGAGAAATTACTTTTTAATGACAAAAAGTGTCTTGTTGTACCACAATAAGTTAACTCATGATATTGCTCCACCGAATGTGATGCAAGTTCGTAGAGCTCAATTAAATGTGGGTGTTTAGGGTTTAGGGTTTAGGTTTAAAAGTAGGACAAAAGGATAAAGAGGCCAACATATCTTTTGAGAGGACATAAATTTAAAATCGATGTTATTAATCCATTGTATGTAAGACGAGTTCGTAGAGCTCAACTGAAACTTACTTCAAATGGAGAATTGTAACGAAATAGGTATGGTAGAACCAAAGGAGAATGAGACCAACATATATAGCTTTGGAGTGGAGAAATTACTTTTTAATGACAAAAAGTGTCTTGTTGTACCACAATAAGTTAACTCATGATATTGCGCCACCGAATGTGATGCAAGTTCGTAGAGCTCAATTAAATGTGGGTGTTTAGGGTTTAGGGTTTAGGGTTTAGGTTTAAAAGTAGGACAAAAGGATAAAGAGGCCAACATATCTTTTGAGAGGACATAAATTTAAAATCGATGTTATTAATCCATTGTATGTAAGACGAGTTCGTAGAGCTCAACTGAAACTTACTTCAAATGGAGAATTGTAACGAAATAAGTACGGTAGAACCAAAGGAGAATGAGACCAACATATAGCTATTGAGTGGGGAAATTACTTTTTAATGACAAAAAGTGTCTTGTTGTACCACAACAAGTTAGCTCATTATATTGCTCCACCGAATGTGATGCAAGTTCGTAGAGCTCAATTAAATGTGGGTGTTTAGGGTTTAGGGTTTAGGGTTTAGGTTTAAAGGTAGGACAAAAGGATAAAGAGGCCAACATATAGCTTTTGAGAGGACATAAATTTAAAATCGATGTTATTAATCCATTGTATGTGAGAAGAGTTCGTAGCGCTCAACTGAAACTTACTTCAAATGGAGATTTGTAACGAAATAAGTATGGTAGAACCAAAGGAGAATGAGACCAACATATAGCTTTTGAGTGGAGAAATTACTTTTTAATGACAAAAAGTGTCTTGTTGTACCACTATAAGTTAGCTCATTATATTGCTCCACCGAATGTGATGCAAGTTCGTAGAGCTCAATTAGATGTGGGTTTTAGGGTTTAGGGTTTAGGGTTTAGGTTTAAAGGTAGGACAAAAGGATAAAGAGGCCAACATATAGCTTTTGAGAGGACATAAATTTAAAATCGATGTTATTAATCCATTGTATGTGAGACGAGTTCGTAGAGCTCAACTGAAACTTACTTCAAATGGAGAATTGTAACGAAATAGGTATGGTAGAACCAAAGGAGAATGAGACCAACATATATAGCTTTGGAGTGGAGAAATTACTTTTTAATGACAAAAAGTGTCTTGTTGTACCACAATAAGTTAACTCATGATATTGCTCCACCGAATGTGATGCAAGTTCGTAGAGCTCAATTAAATGTGGGTGTTTAGGGTTTAGGGTTTAGGGTTTAGGTTTAAAGGTAGGACAAAAGGATAAAGAGGCCAACATATAGCTTTTGAGAGGACATAAATTTAAAATCGATGTTATTAATCCATTGTATGTGAGACGAGTTCGTAGAGCTCAACTGAAACTTACTTCAAATGGAGAATTGTAACGAAATAGGTATGGTAGAACCAAAGGAGAATGAGACCAACATATATAGCTTTGGAGTGGAGAAATTACTTTTTAATGACAAAAAGTGTCTTGTTGTACCACAATAAGTTAACTCATGATATTGCTCCACCGAATGTGATGCAAGTTCGTAGAGCTCAATTAAATGTGGGTGTTTAGGGTTTAGGGTTTAGGTTTAAAAGTAGGACAAAAGGATAAAGAGGCCAACATATCTTTTGAGAGGACATAAATTTAAAATCGATGTTATTAATCCATTGTATGTAAGACGAGTTCGTAGAGCTCAACTGAAACTTACTTCAAATGGAGAATTGTAACGAAATAGGTATGGTAGAACCAAAGGAGAATGAGACCAACATATATAGCTTTGGAGTGGAGAAATTACTTTTTAATGACAAAAAGTGTCTTGTTGTACCACAATAAGTTAACTCATGATATTGCTCCACCGAATGTGATGCAAGTTCGTAGAGCTCAATTAAATGTGGGTGTTTAGGGTTTAGGGTTTAGGTTTAAAAGTAGGACAAAAGGATAAAGAGGCCAACATATCTTTTGAGAGGACATAAATTTAAAATCGATGTTATTAATCCATTGTATGTAAGACGAGTTCGTAGAGCTCAACTGAAACTTACTTCAAATGGAGAATTGTAACGAAATAGGTATGGTAGAACCAAAGGAGAATGAGACCAACATATATAGCTTTGGAGTGGAGAAATTACTTTTTAATGACAAAAAGTGTCTTGTTGTACCACAATAAGTTAACTCATGATATTGCTCCACCGAATGTGATGCAAGTTCGTAGAGCTCAATTAAATGTGGGTGTTTAGGGTTTAGGGTTTAGGGTTTAGGTTTAAAGGTAGGACAAAAGGATAAAGAGGCCAACATATAGCTTTTGAGAGGACATAAATTTAAAATCGATGTTATTATCCATTGTATGTGAGACGAGTTCGTAGAGCTCAACTGAAACTTACTTCAAATGGAGAATTGTAACGAAATAGGTATGGTAGAACCAAAGGAGAATGAGACCAACATATATAGCTTTGGAGTGGAGAAATTACTTTTTAATGACAAAAAGTGTCTTGTTGTACCACAATAAGTTAACTCATGATATTGCTCCACCGAATGTGATGCAAGTTCGTAGAGCTCAATTAAATGTGGGTGTTTAGGGTTTAGGGTTTAGGTTTAAAAGTAGGACAAAAGGATAAAGAGGCCAACATATCTTTTGAGAGGACACAAATTTAAAATCGATGTTATTAATCCATTGTATGTAAGACGAGTTCGTAGAGCTCAACTGAAACTTACTTCAAATGGAGAATTGTAACGAAATAGGTATGGTAGAACCAAAGGAGAATGAGACCAACATATATAGCTTTGGAGTGGAGAAATTACTTTTTAATGACAAAAAGTGTCTTGTTGTACCACAATAAGTTAACTCATGATATTGCTCCACCGAATGTGATGCAAGTTCGTAGAGCTCAATTAAATGTGGGTGTTTAGGGTTTAGGGTTTAGGTTTAAAAGTAGGACAAAAGGATAAAGAGGCCAACATATCTTTTGAGAGGACATAAATTTAAAATCGATGTTATTAATCCATTGTATGTAAGACGAGTTCGTAGAGCTCAACTGAAACTTACTTCAAATGGAGAATTGTAACGAAATAGGTATGGTAGAACCAAAGGAGAATGAGACCAACATATATAGCTTTGGAGTGGAGAAATTACTTTTTAATGACAAAAAGTGTCTTGTTGTACCACAATAAGTTAACTCATGATATTGCGCCACCGAATGTGATGCAAGTTCGTAGAGCTCAATTAAATGTGGGTGTTTAGGGTTTAGGGTTTAGGGTTTAGGTTTAAAAGTAGGACAAAAGGATAAAGAGGCCAACATATCTTTTGAGAGGACATAAATTTAAAATCGATGTTATTAATCCATTGTATGTAAGACGAGTTCGTAGAGCTCAACTGAAACTTACTTCAAATGGAGAATTGTAACGAAATAAGTACGGTAGAACCAAAGGAGAATGAGACCAACATATAGCTATTGAGTGGGGAAATTACTTTTTAATGACAAAAAGTGTCTTGTTGTACCACAACAAGTTAGCTCATTATATTGCTCCACCGAATGTGATGCAAGTTCGTAGAGCTCAATTAAATGTGGGTGTTTAGGGTTTAGGGTTTAGGGTTTAGGTTTAAAGGTAGGACAAAAGGATAAAGAGGCCAACATATAGCTTTTGAGAGGACATAAATTTAAAATCGATGTTATTAATCCATTGTATGTGAGAAGAGTTCGTAGCGCTCAACTGAAACTTACTTCAAATGGAGATTTGTAACGAAATAAGTATGGTAGAACCAAAGGAGAATGAGACCAACATATAGCTTTTGAGTGGAGAAATTACTTTTTAATGACAAAAAGTGTCTTGTTGTACCACTATAAGTTAGCTCATTATATTGCTCCACCGAATGTGATGCAAGTTCGTAGAGCTCAATTAGATGTGGGTTTTAGGGTTTAGGGTTTAGGGTTTAGGTTTAAAGGTAGGACAAAAGGATAAAGAGGCCAACATATAGCTTTTGAGAGGACATAAATTTAAAATCGATGTTATTAATCCATTGTATGTGAGACGAGTTCGTAGAGCTCAACTGAAACTTACTTCAAATGGAGAATTGTAACGAAATAGGTATGGTAGAACCAAAGGAGAATGAGACCAACATATATAGCTTTGGAGTGGAGAAATTACTTTTTAATGACAAAAAGTGTCTTGTTGTACCACAATAAGTTAACTCATGATATTGCTCCACCGAATGTGATGCAAGTTCGTAGAGCTCAATTAAATGTGGGTGTTTAGGTTTAGGGTTTAGGGTTTAGGTTTAAAGGTAGGACAAAAGGATAAAGAGGCCAACATATAGCTTTTGAGAGGACATAAATTTAAAATCGATGTTATTAATCCATTGTATGTGAGACGAGTTCGTAGAGCTCAACTGAAACTTACTTCAAATGGAGAATTGTAACGAAATAGGTATGGTAGAACCAAAGGAGAATGAGACCAACATATATAGCTTTGGAGTGGAGAAATTACTTTTTAATGACAAAAAGTGTCTTGTTGTACCACAATAAGTTAACTCATGATATTGCTCCACCGAATGTGATGCAAGTTCGTAGAGCTCAATTAAATGTGGGTGTTTAGGGTTTAGGGTTTAGGTTTAAAAGTAGGACAAAAGGATAAAGAGGCCAACATATCTTTTGAGAGGACATAAATTTAAAATCGATGTTATTAATCCATTGTATGTAAGACGAGTTCGTAGAGCTCAACTGAAACTTACTTCAAATGGAGAATTGTAACGAAATAAGTACGGTAGAACCAAAGGAGAATGAGACCAACATATAGCTATTGAGTGGGGAAATTACTTTTTAATGACAAAAAGTGTCTTGTTGTACCACAACAAGTTAGCTCATTATATTGCTCCACCGAATGTGATGCAAGTTCGTAGAGCTCAATTAAATGTGGGTGTTTAGGGTTTAGGGTTTAGGGTTTAGGTTTAAAGGTAGGACAAAGGATAAAGAGGCCAACATATAGCTTTTGAGAGGACATAATTTAAAATCGATGTTATTAATCCATTGTATGTGAGAAGAGTTCGTAGCGCTCAACTGAAACTTACTTCAAATGGAGATTTGTAACGAAATAAGTATGGTAGAACCAAAGGAGAATGAGACCAACATATAGCTTTTGAGTGGAGAAATTACTTTTTAATGACAAAAGTGTCTTGTTGTACCACTATAAGTTAGCTCATTATATTGCTCCACCGAATGTGATGCAAGTTCGTAGAGCTCAATTAGATGTGGGTTTTAGGGTTTAGGGTTTTAGGGTTTAGGTTTAAAGGTAGGACAAAAGGATAAAGAGGCCACATATAGCTTTTGAGAGGACATAAATTTAAAAATCGATGTTATTAATCCATTGTATGTGAGACGAGTTCGTAGAGCTCAACTGAAACTTACTTCAAATGGAGAATTGTAACGAAATAGGTATGGTAGAACCAAAGGAGAATGAGACCAACATATATAGCTTTGGAGTGGAGAAATTACTTTTTAATGACAAAAAGTGTCTTGTTGTACCACAATAAGTTAACTCATGATATTGCTCCACCGAATGTGATGCAAGTTCGTAGAGCTCAATTAAAATGTGGGTGTTTAGGGTTTAGGGTTTAGGGTTTAGGTTTAAAAGTAGGACAAAAGGATAAAGAGGCCAACATATCTTTTGAGAGGACATAAATTTAAATCGATGTTATTAATCCATTGTATGTAAGACGAGTTCGTAGAGCTCAACTGAAACTTACTTCAAATGGAGAATTGTAACGAAATAAGTACGGTAGAACCAAAGGAGAATGAGACCAACATATAGCTTTTGAGTGGAGAAATTACTTTTTAATGACAAAAAGTGTCTTGTTGTACCACAATTAGCTCATGATATTGCTCCACCGAATGTGATGCAAGTTCGTAGAGCTCAATTAAATGTGGGTGTTTAGGGTTTAGGGTTTAGGGTTTAGGTTTAAAGGTAGGACAAAAGGATAAAGAGGCCAACATATAGCTTTTGAGAGGACATAAATTTAAAATCGATGTTATTAATCCATTGTATGTGAGACGAGTTCGTAGAGCTCAACTGAAACTTACTTCAAATGGAGAATTGTAACGAAATAAGTATGGTAGAACCAAAGGAGAATGAGACCAACATATAGCTTTTGAGTGGAGAAATTACTTTTTAATGACAAAAAGTGTCTTGTTGTACCACAATAAGTTAGCTCATGATATTGCTCCACCGAATGTGATGCAAGTTCGTAGAGCTCAATTAAATGTGGGTGTTTAGGGTTTAGGGTTTAGGGTTTAGGTTTAAAGGTAGGACAAAAGGATAAAGAGGCCAACATATAGCTTTTGAGAGGACATAAATTTAAAATCGATGTTATTAATCCATTGTATGTGAGACGAGTTCGTAGAGCTCAACTGAAACTTACTTCAAATGGAGAATTGTAACGAAATAAGTACGGTAGAACCAAAGGAGAATGAGACCAACATATAGCTTTGAGTGGAGAAATTACTTTTTAATGACAAAAAGTGTCTTGTTGTACCACAATAAGTTAGCTCATGATATTGCTCCACCGAATGTGATGCAAGTTCGTAGAGCTCAATTAAATGTGGGTGTTTAGGGTTTAGGGTTTAGGGTTTAGGTTTAAAGGTAGGACAAAAGGATAAAGAGGCCAACATATAGCTTTTGAGAGGACATAAATTTAAAATCGATGTTATTAATCCATTGTATGTGAGACGAGTTCGTAGAGCTCAACTGAAACTTACTTCAAATGGAGAATTGTAACGAAATAAGTACGGTAGAACCAAAGGAGAATGAGACCAACATATAGCTTTGAGTGGAGAAATTACTTTTTAATGACAAAAAGTGTCTTGTTGTACCACAATAAGTTAACTCATGATATTGCTCCACCGAATGTGATGCAAGTTCGTAGAGCTCAATTAAATGTGGGTGTTTAGGGTTTAGGGTTTAGGGTTTAGGTTTAAAGGTAGGACAAAAGGATAAAGAGGCCAACATATAGCTTTTGAGAGGACATAAATTTAAAATCGATGTTATTAATCCATTGTATGTGAGACGAGTTCGTAGAGCTCAACTGAAACTTACTTCAAATGGAGAATTGTAACGAAATAAGTATGGTAGAACCAAAGGAGAATGAGACCAACATATAGCTTTGAGTGGAGAAATTACTTTTTAATGACAAAAAGTGTCTTGTTGTACCACAATAAGTTAGCTCATGATATTGCTCCACCGAATGTGATGCAAGTTCGTAGAGCTCAATTAAATGTGGGTGTTTAGGGTTTAGGGTTTAGGGTTTAGGTTTAAAAGTAGGACAAAAGGATAAAGAGGCCAACATATCTTTTGAGAGGACATAAATTTAAAATCGATGTTATTAATCCATTGTATGTGAGACGAGTTCGTAGAGCTCAACTGAAACTTACTTCAAATGGAGAATTGTAACGAAATAAGTACGGTAGAACCAAAGGAGAATGAGACCAACATATAGCTTTTGAGTGGAGAAATTACTTTTTAATGACAAAAAGTGTCTTGTTGTACCACAATAAGTTAGCTCATGATATTGCTCCACCGAATGTGATGCAAGTTCGTAGAGCTCAATTAAATGTGGGTGTTTAGGGTTTAGGGTTTAGGGTTTAGGTTTAAAGGTAGGACAAAAGGATAAAGAGGCCAACATATAGCTTTTGAGAGGACATAAATTTAAAATCGATGTTATTAATCCATTGTATGTGAGACGAGTTCGTAGAGCTCAACTGAAACTTACTTCAAATGGAGAATTGTAACGAAATAAGTACGGTAGAACCAAAGGAGAATGAGACCAACATATAGCTTTTGAGTGGAGAAATTACTTTTTAATGACAAAAAGTGTCTTGTTGTACCACAATAAGTTAGCTCATGATATTGCTCCACCGAATGTGATGCAAGTTCGTAGAGCTCAATTAAATGTGGGTGTTTAGGGTTTAGGGTTTAGGGTTTAGGTTTAAAGGTAGGACAAAAGGATAAAGAGGCCAACATATAGCTTTTGAGAGGACATAAATTTAAAATCGATGTTATTAATCCATTGTATGTGAGACGAGTTCGTAGAGCTCAACTGAAACTTACTTCAAATGGAGAATTGTAACGAAATAAGTACGGTAGAACCAAAGGAGAATGAGCCAACATATAGCTTTTGAGTGGAGAAATTACTTTTTAATGACAAAAAGTGTCTTGTTGTACCACAATAAGTTAGCTCATGATATTGCTCCACCGAATGTGATGCAAGTTCGTAGAGCTCAATTAAATGTGGGTGTTTAGGGTTTAGGGTTTAGGGTTTAGGTTTAAAAGGTAGGACAAAAGGATAAAGAGGCCAACATATAGCTTTTGAGAGGACATAAATTTAAAATCGATGTTATTAATCCATTGTATGTGAGACGAGTTCGTAGAGCTCAACTGAAACTTACTTCAAATGGAGAATTGTAACGAAATAAGTATGGTAGAACCAAAGGAGAATGAGACCAACATATAGCTTTTGAGTGGAGAAATTACTTTTTAATGACAAAAAGTGTCTTGTTGTACCACAATAAGTTAGCTCATGATATTGCTCCACCGAATGTGATGCAAGTTCGTAGAGCTCAATTAAATGTGGGTGTTTAGGGTTTAGGGTTTAGGGTTTAGGTTTAAAGGTAGGACAAAAGGATAAAGAGGCCAACATATAGCTTTTGAGAGGACATAAATTTAAAATCGATGTTATTAATCCATTGTATGTGAGACGAGTTCGTAGAGCTCAACTGAAACTTACTTCAAATGGAGAATTGTAACGAAATAGTACGGTAGAACCAAAGGAGAATGAGACCAACATATAGCTTTTGAGTGGAGAAATTACTTTTTAATGACAAAAAGTGTCTTGTTGTACCACAATAAGTTAACTCATGATATTGCTCCACCGAATGTGATGCAAGTTCGTAGAGCTCAATTAAATGTGGGTGTTTAGGGTTTAGGGTTTAGGGTTTAGGTTTAAAGGTAGGACAAAAGGATAAAGAGGCCAACATATAGCTTTTGAGAGGACATAAATTTAAAATCGATGTTATTAATCCATTGTATGTGAGACGAGTTCGTAGAGCTCAACTGAAACTTACTTCAAATGGAGAATTGTAACGAAATAAGTACGGTAGAACCAAAGGAGAATGAGACCAACATATATAGCTTTTGAGTGGAGAAATTACTTTTTAATGACAAAAAGTGTCTTGTTGTACCACAATAAGTTAGCTCATGATATTGCTCCACCGAATGTGATGCAAGTTCGTAGAGCTCAATTAAATGTGGGTGTTTAGGGTTTAGGGTTTAGGGTTTAGGTTTAAAAGTAGGACAAAAGGATAAAGAGGCCAACATATCTTTTGAGAGGACATAAATTTAAAATCGATGTTATTAATCCATTGTATGTGAGACGAGTTCGTAGAGCTCAACTGAAACTTACTTCAAATGGAGAATTGTAACGAAATAAGTACGGTAGAACCAAAGGAGAATGAGACCAACATATAGCTTTGAGTGGAGAAATTACTTTTTAATGACAAAAAGTGTCTTGTTGTACCACAATAAGTTAGCTCATGATATTGCTCCACCGAATGTGATGCAAGTTCGTAGAGCTCAATTAAATGTGGGTGTTTAGGGTTTAGGGTTTAGGGTTTAGGTTTAAAGGTAGGACAAAAGGATAAAGAGGCCAACATATAGCTTTTGAGAGGACATAAATTTAAAATCGATGTTATTAATCCATTGTATGTGAGACGAGTTCGTAGAGCTCAACTGAAACTTACTTCAAATGGAGAATTGTAACGAAATAAGTAGGTAGAACCAAAGGAGAATGAGACCAACATATAGCTTTGAGTGGAGAAATTACTTTTTAATGACAAAAAGTGTCTTGTTGTACCACAATAAGTTAACTCATGATATTGCTCCACCGAATGTGATGCAAGTTCGTAGAGCTCAATTAAATGTGGGTGTTTAGGGTTTAGGGTTTAGGGTTTAGGTTTAAAGGTAGGACAAAAGGATAAAGAGGCCAACATATAGCTTTTGAGAGGACATAAATTTAAAATCGATGTTATTAATCCATTGTATGTGAGACGAGTTCGTAGAGCTCAACTGAAACTTACTTCAAATGGAGAATTGTAACGAAATAAGTACGGTAGAACCAAAGGAGAATGAGACCAACATATAGCTTTGAGTGGAGAAATTACTTTTTAATGACAAAAAGTGTCTTGTTGTACCACAATAAGTTAAGCTCATGATATTGCTCCACCGAATGTGATGCAAGTTCGTAGAGCTCAATTAAATGTGGGTGTTTAGGGTTTAGGGTTTAGGGTTTAGGTAGGACAAAAGGATAAAGAGGCCAACATATCTTTTGAGAGGACATAAATTTAAAATCGATGTTATTAATCCATTGTATGTGAGACGAGTTCGTAGAGCTCAACTGAAACTTACTTCAAATGGAGAATTGTAACGAAATAAGTACGGTAGAACCAAAGGAGAATGAGACCAACATATAGCTTTGAGTGGAGAAATTACTTTTTAATGACAAAAAGTGTCTTGTTGTACCACAAAAGTTAGCTCATGATATTGCTCCACCGAATGTGATGCAAGTTCGTAGAGCTCAATTAAATGTGGGTGTTTAGGGTTTAGGGTTTAGGGTTTAGGTTTAAAGTAGGACAAAAGGATAAAGAGGCCAACATATAGCTTTTGAGAGGACATAAATTTAAAATCGATGTTATTAATCCATTGTATGTGAGACGAGTTCGTAGAGCTCAACTGAAACTTACTTCAAATGGAGAATTGTAACGAAATAAGTACGGTAGAACCAAAGGAGAATGAGACCAACATATAGCTTTTGAGTGGAGAAATTACTTTTTAATGACAAAAAGTGTCTTGTTGTACCACAATAAGTTAGCTCATGATATTGCTCCACCGAATGTGATGCAAGTTCGTAGAGCTCAATTAAATGTGGGTGTTTAGGGTTTAGGGTTTAGGTTTAGGTTTAAGGTAGGACAAAAGGAAAAGAGGCCAACATATAGCTTTTGAGAGGACATAAATTTAAAATCGATGTTATTAATCCATTGTATGTGAGACGAGTTCGTAGAGCTCAACTGAAACTTACTTCAAATGGAGAATTGTAACGAAATAAGTACGGTAGAACCAAAGGAGAATGAGGCCAACATATAGCTTTTGAGTGGAGAAATTACTTTTTAATGACAAAAGTGTCTTGTTGTACCACAATAAGTTAGCTCATGATATTGCTCCACCGAATGTGATGCAAGTTCGTAGAGCTCAATTAAATGTGGGTGTTTAGGGTTTAGGGTTTAGGGTTTAGGGTTTTACAAAAGGATAAAGAGGCCAACATATAGCTTTTGAGAGGACATAAATTTAAAATCGATGTTATTAATCCATTGTATGTGAGACGAGTTCGTAGAGCTCAACTGAAACTTACTTCAAATGGAGAATTGTAACGAAATAAGTACGGTAGAACCAAAGGAGAATAGAGCCAACATATAGCTTTTGAGTGGAGAAATTACTTTTTAATGACAAAAAGTGTCTTGTTGTACCACAATAAGTTAAGCTCATGATATTGCTCCACCGAATGTGATGCAAGTTCGTAGAGCTCAATAAATGTGGGTGTTTAGGGTTTAGGGTTTAGGGTAAAGAAAAAAGGATAAAGAGCCAACATATAGCTTTTGAGAGGACATAAATTTAAAATCGATGTTATTAATCCATTGTATGTGAGACGAGTTCGTAGAGCTCAACTGAAACTTACTACAAATGAGAATTAACGAAATAAGTACGGTAGAACCAAAGGAGAATGAGGCCAACATATAGCTTTTGAGTGGAGAAATTACTTCTTAATGACAAAAAGTGTCTTCGTAGAGCTCAATTAAATGTGGGTGTTTAGGTTTAGGGTTTAGGGTTTAGGGTAGGACAAAAAGGATAAAGAGGCCAACATATAGCTTTTGAGAGGACATAAATTTAAAATCGATGTTATTAATCCATTGTATGTGAGACGAGTTCGTAGAGCTCAACTGAAACTTACTTCAAATGGAGAATTGTAACGAAATAAGTACGGTAGAACCAAAGGAGAATGAGACCAACATATAGCTTTTGAGTGGAGAAATTACTTTTTAATGACAAAAGTGTCTTGTTGTACCACAATAAGTTAGCTCATGATATTGCTCCACCGAATGTGATGCAAGTTCGTAGAGCTCAATTAAAT